>NW_026136713.1:10164846-10289537 GCF_905237075.1 Dicentrarchus labrax | reverse complement strand
TGTCACATTCTGTATCTGTTGACATATTCACATCAATCATTGTAAAGCCGACAGCGTTACAGTCATCATTTATTTTTGTCTTATTTTTAAACAAATATTTTAGACAATGTAACATGCAAATGAGTCAATGTGACCCTCTCTAAAAGTCATTTCACCTTAAGTTACTACAACCTTCAGTGTATAGTCCGTTTCACTCATTTTTAAATTCACATTGGGTCTGATAAGTTCTTCTACATTAAACTTAAATGCTTTGGTGCTTTGAGAGGCTGTTGATCTTTTTTGACATGTACTTTTACCTAAACCAGTCTTCTGTTAACAAATCATCAGCATTTTAGCATGTGTGTTTCACATGCAGCGTTTCTTTGTGTCTCTCTCCATGGTGCTGAACCTTATTGTTGCTCTTGTCATGTGTTTGTAGGAGCAACTCATCTCCTGTCTGTTTACCTATTTACCACATACTTTTAACCTTTTAAATTGAGATTATAGATTCATTAACTTTCTTTTTAAATATCATTCTGGTTTTGTATAACAGTTATATATTGTTTTGAGATAAAAAGGAAGGAAATAAATCAAACCATTGGAATTACTGAAAGTTGTTTTGGTCAGTGAATATAGACATATCATGTTTACTGCATCTCATTTACTGCTCTTAATGTTCTTTTGCTATAGGTTTTGTTGTTGCCTTTTGCTTTAAATCCCCTTGTGACGTTGAAGTCAAAAACATTTATTTAGATCAGTGCAACACAAAAGGCATGTTGTCCCTCTTTTTTTGTTGTGTATGGACAAATCATATCTCTTTGAGTTTGAATAATATAAGTAGTCTCTGGGGAAAGATTTTTACACAAAATGAAATATTGGAATATATTGTGTTGTATATATATATATATATATATATATATATATAGAGAGAGAGAGAGAGAGAGAGAGAGTTATGTATGCCCACTTCTGTCTTCATCATGTAACACTAAAGGACATGATCTATTCACATCGCTTCTAAAAACTGTAATATTTAATTTTCACTCACGGTGTCACTATAGACCAGCTAAGGAGTCAAACAGTCAGCCTTCTCTGCACACTACCCATTAGTGGGATCTACCACCCTTGTGTTCTGTATAGCCTTGAACACTGATGCCAAATCCCTGGAAAGTACATGATTTAAGAATTTGACATTTGATGATCACCGTAGTCTTGAATAGTAGTTTTGTCACAACAGTTGCATACAAATTAAGAGTATGCTGGTTGAAATGGCTCTACCTCCCTTCATTATCTGTGGTGTTTGCTGACCTTGGGATAAGTCTTAGCAGTTCATTTTTTGTCTTAATTGGCTAATTTTAGAATAACAAAAGCATCTTTTTGCTGGCAAATATTTCTGCAGACTAGTGATTTGTGGTGTGGCTTTGTTATGTTGATACTTTCTTATGTTCTGCCAAGTGATGCCCTGTGTGTTTCTGTTTATACTGGTTTAAAGGAAATGTTTACTGCAGGACTACAGTTGTATACAGTAGTTGGCCTCTTCTTCATTACAATATGATAGGTCAGTCATGTTTTCTAGTTATTCTACCACTCAAAATGTAACTATACAACATTATGCTGCAGACATAGTTAACCATGAGCCTGGGCAGCATCTGGACTATAAGTGTAAGTAAAGATTTTGGCTTTATAATTTTCATGCTTTAAACATGTATGTGATGATGGTCTTAGCCTGCTTTAGATGCTTTGCATTCACCGATTGTATTATGTGGTGGTTGGGTGAACTTGAGAAAACTGCAGACTGCTTTTCAACATTTGATCACAATATAGTCAAGATACTTATTGTAATTTAGTTTATTCTCAGTTGGAAGATAACAGTGATATAAAATAACCTCTTGCCTTGTTGCTTAGTAAGGAACAAAATTACTATCTTTTAAATATGAAAAGCGTGGGTCACTAAATGGCACCAGTGCGGGCACACTCATGTCTTAATTTAGTTCAAAAAGGTTTTTGAAACTGTTGAGTCACCTTCCCTTACCTTATTTTGGAAGTTTTAATGAACTATTTACGCAGCAACATTCTACATTACTGTAATTTGTCATATGATAATTCAGAGCTAACAACCTATATGAAGTGCGACTATGGAATATGTTTTTTGTTTTGCTTTTAGTTTGTCAAGGCGGTCAACTTAACAATTACATTTTAACCTAGTACATACTGCACAAGGATTTTAGTTGTAATATTTAATTTTGATATGATGTGTTATAAAAACATTTTTAATCCAACTTCAGCTGTAATCAGTTGACTTCTTTTCCTAATACACACATTACAGATTAGGATATATTATCTAAGAACTTTTAAATAAAATCTTCATTGTAGAAAGGTTCAGCTATTTGAGTTTCCCCTTTATGAATTTTACTGTCACTTCTTCTTCCCTGTCTGATACTAAATTGAGTCATGCTGCTTTTTAATCTGAAATTCTCGATTTCATGTTGCATTTTTTTAATGCAGTTAAAAACTGTCTCTGTTCACACAGTATTTCATCGGTTATCTAAGTTTTGATGGATTCTTATTTTTTCCAGCAAATAATCTAATACAGCAGCAAGTACAGTTGAGCGCAGTATATTTTACAGTATTATTATATTGGTTTGTTTTACACAGCTTATGTGGAATGCAGTGCAGAAAATTATTCAGTGGGTAATAAATAACCTTGTAGCCTCTATAGATAAGACAATACGTCACTTTCGCTATTTTTATTAGTAAACATAATACACAACCCACACGACAGTAGTAGTTATAATAAACAAATATTGACTGAATAGCCACGACTTTTGCCTTTATATGACAGTGAAGTTGACAGTGTGTTTTAGTGTGTAGTGCTATAACTGATTGAAGCTCTTGGTGTCACTGTGCACCAACAAAGGCCGACAGTGTCCTCTGCTTCATCCATTTCTTTCCCACCCTTGCAAAGCGTTATTGTGGTGCGGTGTGTCTGTCGGCGAAGGACAATACAAAAGGCCAACATTGTGATGATATTCGGATAGTTGATTACAACGAGCAATATAACCGTATTTGATCACATTGAAAGAATTGGCCAGGGGAGGATGAACGGCTGGCCGATCATGGGAAACAGAGGATTTTCTATGGATCGCTTTTGTGTGTTTTTCCTTTTCATCAGCCTTCATTTCGCTCATGGAGATGTGAGCTACTCGGTTGCAGAGGAGCTGAAACGCGGGTCTGTTATTGGAAATATAGGCAAAGATCTCGGCCTCGGGATTGCAACGCTTTCCTCGCGTAAAGCCCGCATTGACACAGACAGGAATGACAAGCAGTTATGTGACATTAATCTGAGCACCGGAGATTTGATTGTTACTGACCGGATCGACAGGGAAGGTCTTTGTGGTAAGAAGGCGACTTGCGTTTTAAAAGAGGAGCTTGTTTTGGAAAACCCTTTAGAGCTTCATCGTATCAGCATCCATGTGCAAGATATAAACGACAACGCACCACAGTTTAGTGAGGACTTGATTTCATTTGAAATTACAGAGTCAGCAGTCAAAGGAGCGAGATTCCCACTTACTGAAGCCCATGATGCAGACATTGGCACAAATACCGTACAGCGCTACAATTTACAAAGTAATGAGCATTTCACCATTAATGTAGCAACGGAGGGCAGTGGGCGGAAACACTCCGAATTGGTTTTAGTTAAAGAATTAGACCGAGAGCAAGAAAAAGAACTAAAATTACTGCTTACAGCTCTAGATGGTGGTTCACCACAGAGATCAGGCACTGCGATCATTCATGTCACTGTACTGGACGCTAATGATAACGCCCCAGTGTTCACCCAGTCCGTTTATAAAGCCAGTCTGCCCGAAAACGCACCTTTAGATACAGTAGTTGTTACTGTGAGCGCTACGGATGCTGACGAGGGACTCAATGGTGATATTTTGTACAATTTTGATCATGTATCTAATGATCACGTCTCCTTGTTCTCACTGGATCATAAGACAGGAGAGATAAGAGTAATCGGCCCGATCGATTATGAGACTGAGACCTCCATTGAATTGAGAATAAGAGCTAAAGACGGACCAGGCCTTACCTCGTATTGTACAGTAATTATAGACATAACAGATGTCAATGACAACCCACCCGCTATTAGTTTGAAATCACTGTCTAACCCCATACCTGAGAATGTGTCACCTGGTACAGAGGTTGGCATCATTAACGTACAGGATAGAGACTCTGAGAATAACAAACAGGTCCGCTGCTCCCTTCAACAGAACGTCCCTTTTAGGTTGGTTCCTTCTATTAAAAACTATTATTCTCTGGTGACCACAGGACAACTGGACCGTGAACTAGTGTCTGATTACAACATTACAATCACTGCCACTGACGAGGGCTCTCCACCTCTGTCCTCCTCTAAAACTGTTCAGTTATCTGTAGCAGATATCAACGACAACCCACCTGTGTTTGAGGAACAGTCCTACAGCGCATATGTGACTGAAAATAACAAACCTGGCTCCACTTTATGTTCCGTTACTGCTCGAGACCCCGACTGGAGACAAAACGGTACAGTGATTTATTCTCTGTTAGCTGGTGAGGTGAACGGTGCCCCGGTGTCCTCCTATCTGTCTGTTAACGGAGATACGGGGGTGATCCACGCTGTGAGGTCGTTTGATTATGAACAGTTCAGGAGTTTAAAAGTCCACGTGATGGCCAGAGACAACGGTTCTCCTCCGCTCAGCAGCAACGTGACCGTCAGTGTCTTTATATCTGATGTGAATGACAACTCTCCTCAGATACTGTACCCCGCCCCGGAGGGCAACTCCTTCATGACCGAGCTGGTCCCCAAAGCTGCACACGGAGGCTCTCTGGTGTCCAAAGTGATAGCGGTGGACGCGGACTCCGGACAGAACGCCTGGCTGTCCTATCATATAGTCAAATCAACTGATCCGGGACTTTTCACTATTGGTCTCCACAGCGGAGAGATCAGGACACAGCGGGACATTTCTGAATCAGACAGCATGAAACAGAACCTTATTGTGTCAGTGAAAGATAACGGACAGCCCTCTCTCTCTGCCACCTGCTCCATGTATTTACTTATTTCTGATAACTTGGCTGAGGTGCCAGAACTGAAGGATATTTCTTATGATGAGAAGAATTCCAAACTGACCTCTTATCTGATCATCGCGCTGGTTTCTGTGTCCACCTTTTTCTGACCTTCATCATCATCATCCTGGGTGTGAGGTTTTGTCGCAGGAGAAAGCCCAGACTGTTGTTTGATGGAGCAGTTGCCATCCCCAGCGCTTATCTCCCTCCTAATTACGCAGATGTTGACGGCACAGGAACTTTACGCAGCGCTTACAATTATGACGCATATCTGACAACAGGATCTAGAACCAGTGACTTTAAGTTCGTGACATCTTACAATGACAACACACTGCCTGCTGACCAGACTCTGAGGAAAAGTCCAAGTGACTTTGCTGACTTTGGAGATTGTGATGGTTCTCCTGAGGTAGGAACACGTGTCATGTATCTTCTGACTCCTTTAAACTTTTCATTACAACTTTAATACCCTTACAGTCATCACTTGTATTTGTCTTTCTTGTCTTATATCATTTTAGGCAATGGAACATGTGTATGAGCTGAAGTTACCCTATCTAAATTAATTCAACATTAAGAGTTAGAACAATTTGCAATAAATAACTACTGGATACCCTTCTTTCTAAATTCACACTGAGCATCATAACACATGGATAATCCGCTGTATGCACATATTTCAAAATCAGGGGTTCTTTGAATAGAGGCTGTTGAGCTTTTTTCATATCCATTTCCCTAAAGCTTTCTTTCTTTTGAAAAACTATCCGTGTCTCTTCCTGTGTCTGTTGAGTAGATCTGCAGCTTCATCGTTGTGTCTCTGTCCTTGGTGCTGAAACTCACTGTTGCAGTTGTGATGTATTTTCAGCCCTCTGTCTTCTATTTTTTTTACTTTGTAAAGCCTTTTATATTACATTTTCACTCATCCAAGTTTGTGTTCTGCTACAATCTTTGTGCCATTTTGTAATCAGTATGCTGGCTTTGTATTACAGTTATATTTCGCTATAAGATAAGATGAGAAAATAAATAAAATAGTAGAAAAAGTGGAAGTTATTTCATGTTAGTGAATAATGTTTATGAGTGTACTTCAGTTACACATTATTTATTTTTTACTGTTGTTAAGGTTTTTTAGGCAGGAAGTATTGTTATTTATCGTTTTTAAATACCACAGTCAAATTTAATTTAAACGTGTCTTTTTCCACCTGTTCAACATAAAATGCACACTGTTGCTTTGTTGATTTTCTGTTGTTTGAACACATAATTTAACTTTAATTAGATGTTGTTGTGTAATTCAGGTGGACTTTGGAGGAAGCTTGAGGCAGATTTGTATATACTTTTTAACAAATTATTGCAATCTATTTAATTGTAGAGAGAGAGAGAGAGAGAGAGGGAGATGAGGGGGAAGGACATGTTCAGTGGTAAAACATTGTTTAACTTTCGGGCAATATTGTGTCGCTATCAAGATCTTTTATGTGGATTTCTTCAGGAGGAGACAATATCTCGTTTATAAAGTCTTACAAATATGGGAAGAAGCTTCTTACTCCACTTAAAGAAAATATATAAACATGATAGCGACTCATCACTTTTTTAATACATTATTAAAATATATTTCTATTCAACCATTGCCTGCAAACGAGCTCTGAATTTGTAGGATAATGTGCATCCCTTCTGTAAAACGGTTATATATTCTTATTCCTCACGGTGTCAGTATAGACCAGCTAAGGAGTCAAATGTTCAGCCCGCTTTGCACACCACCCATTATTGGGATTGACCAACCCTGTTCTGTATAGCCTTCAACAAAGGCGACTAATGCTTGGACGGCACATACATTGATCTAATGATTATTTCGTATAATAGACACTAACGTTTTTTAATTTGTGTAGCAGCCTACTGTCTGAGGATGGTGTATACACGGAGAGTTCTTCCAAGCTACGGCTTTTTATTTCTCTTTGTTGTTCTGCTGCATTACGCACACGGAGACCTGAGCTATTCTGTACAGGAGGAGCTGAAGCGCGGATCCGTTATTGGAAATATCGCCAAGGATCTGGGATTGGAGGTGGGCAGACTTTCTGCTCGTAAAGCTCGTGTTGACATGGAAGGAAACGACAGACAATATTGTGGGATTAATCTTCGAAGCGGAGATTTAGTGGTTGCAGAAAGAATAGATAGAGAGGAGCATTGTGGAGAAAAGCCTTCGTGTGTTCTTAAATTCGACTTGCTATTAGAGAATCCATTGGAGCTACACCGGTTGTCGCTGCAGGTGCAGGATGTAAACGACAATGCACCAATTTTCCCGAAGGATATTATAAAGCTTGAAATAACAGAGTCAGCTGTCAAGGGAGCAAAGTATCGTGTTAATGCAGCACAAGATGCAGACATAGGGAAGAACTCCGTTGAAAGCTACATTTTGCAACAAAATCCCCACTTTGTGTTTAGTATTCAGACGACTAGAGCTGGCAGTAAATACGGTGAGTTGGTTTTGGATAAGGAGTTAGACCGAGAGGAGCAGCAGGAAATGAAATTATTACTCACAGCTGTGGATGGTGGCTCTCCTCAGAGATCCGGGACTGTAGTCATACACGTCATTGTACTGGATGCTAATGATAACGCCCCAGTGTTTACGGAGGCCGTATATACAGCCACATTACCGGAAAACTCACCTATGAAAACTCCAATTATCACTGTAAGTGCATCAGACGCAGACGAAGGTGTGAACGGAGAGGTTACATATGAGTTTAGCCGAAATTCTGATAAATTACAAAAGCTTTTTTCACTAGATGAGAAAACTGGAGAAATTAGTGTAACTGGTGACATCGACTATGAAGAGGGACCCAAATATGAAGTATTTGTTGAGGCCAAAGATGGTTATGGTCTCTCTTCAGAAGCAAAGGTGATTATTGATATCACTGATGTGAATGACAACTCACCGGTGATATATCTGAAATCACTGTCTAACCCCATATCTGAGAATGTGTCACCTGGTACAGAGGTGGGCATCATTAATGTACAGGATAGAGACTCTGAGACTAACAAACAGGTCCGCTGCTCCATTCAGCAAAACGTCCCTTTTAAGTTGGTTACTTCTATTAAAAACTATTATTCTCTGGTGACCACACGACAACTGGACCGTGAACTAGTGTCTGACTACAACATTACAATCACTGCCACTGACGAGGGCTCTCCACCTCTGTCCTCCTCTAAAACCGTTCAGTTATCTGTAGCAGACATCAACGACAACCCACCTGTGTTTGAGGAACAGTTCTACAGCGCATATGTGACTGAAAATAACAAACCTGGTTCCACTTTATGTTCCGTTACTGCTCGAGACCCCGACTGGAGACAAAACGGTACAGTGATTTATTCTCTGTTAGCTGGTGAGGTGAACGGTGCCCCGGTGTCCTCCTATCTGTCTGTTAACGGAGACACGGGGGGTGATCCACGCTGTGAGGTCGTTTGATTATGAACAGTTCAGGAGTTTTAAAGTCCACGTGATGGCCAGAGACAACGGTTCTCCCCGCTCAGCAGCAACGTGACCGTCAGTGTCTTTATATCTGATGTGAATGACAACTCTCCTCAGATACTGTACCCCGCCCCGGAGGGCAACTCCTTCATGACCGAGCTGGTCCCCAAAGCTGCACACGGAGGCTCTCTGGTGTCCAAAGTGATAGCGGTGGACGCGGACTCCGGACAGAACGCCTGGCTGTCCTATCATATAGTCAAATCCACTGATCCGGGACTTTTCACTATTGGTCTCCACAGCGGAGAGATCAGGACACAGCGGGACATTTCTGAATCAGACAGCATGAAACAGAACCTTATTGTGTCAGTGAAAGATAACGGACAGCCCTCTCTCTCTGCCACCTGTTCCATGTATTTACTTATTTCTGATAACTTGGCTGAGGTGCCAGAACTGAAGGATATTTCTTATGATGAGAAGAATTCCAAACTGACCTCTTATCTGATCATCGCGCTGGTTTCTGTGTCCACCTTTTTTCTGACCTTCATCATCATCATTCTGGGTGTGAGATTTTGTCGCAGGAGAAAGCCCAGACTGTTGTTTGATGGAGCAGTTGCCATCCCCAGCGCTTATCTTCCTCCTAATTACGCAGATGTTGACGGCACAGGAACTTTACGCAGCGCTTACAATTATGACGCATATCTGACAACAGGATCTAGAACCAGTGACTTTAAGTTCGTGACATCTTACAATGACAACACATTGCCTGCTGACCAGACTCTGAGGAAAAGTCCAAGTGACTTTGCTGAAGCGTTTGGAGATTGTGATGACTCTCCTGAGGTAGGAACATGTCTCACATTATCTGTGCTCGTATTTAATAAGGCATCCCCCGTTTTCTATGCAGTACTCAATTTTCACTTGGCCTTTTTACTTTTAACTTCCACAGACACAATTAAATCGTATTTTTGAATGGTCCAAAATTCCTAAATACGGCTTAATGTTATAGTCTTCTGAATTTTGGTTTGTTGTAACCTCATTACGGTTTTAATATTCTCTCAAACAACACTTGTAGTCAGACAGGGCTTGTCAATGTTCGTGCAGACATGTTTAATAGCTCTCTAAGCATCTGTTAGGAGGTTCCTTGACCTCAGCCACCTTCCCTCCCCAGCATACACACACACACACAGTCTTCTTTACTTCACCCACGATTTAAATGTTTTGGTCATCTAATCAAAAATATATTTGAAGCTATTCTTACTTTGTTTTGTTGCAGTCCTCCTGCCGGCCTTGTCACATAGATTTAAACTCCTCCTTTCTCTGTCCATGGTGCTGAACATATTTTTTTTTCCCGGCATTTTGCAATTCACCTCTGTTTCCCGCGTTGTTAGTCTGAAACAATAGAAGCAGCTTGCAGTATGAGCTAATATAAATTTCTTGTCAGTGTTTTTTTCTCTCCTTTTTCTATTAATATTATTATTTTGATTATCCTACCACTACTAATTGTGATGAGAGAATATATTACATGAGATAATAATATGTCCTTTCACAGTTAGTGTAAGGGAAGCCAATCCTAAAGGTTTTGTATAAAGTTTGTTTTAGGATTCATATGTTTCTTTTTAAAGGTTTCCTTTCGAAATCCATTCAAAAGAAAATCACAAATTCCACTGCTGTATCTAAAAAAATACTCAAGGTGTCAGTGTGCACCAGTACACGAGATTGCACGTTCATTCCCCACCCCTTTATGTCGTCAAATGCAAAGCCAGAGTCCAGTATTCTGCAGCACTGGACTAAAACTGGTTGGTAATTTGACTTCAGTTTAACTTGGGAACAGCAAAGACAATCACGAATGCATCATTGATATATTGTATTGAAAACTAGAATATTAGTGGAGTTTTTGTCGTCAGAAAAATGGGACACTGCCGGTTTTCGCTTCACTGCTACGGCCTTGCTTTTCTGTTTCTGGCCCTCCACCCCATCAATGGAGACGTGAGCTACTCTATACCGGAGGAGATGAAACGGGGATCTGTAATCGGAAATATCGCTAAAGATCTGGGACTTGACTTGGGCAGACTGTCTGCTCGCAAGGCTCGTATTGATACTGAGGACAACAGCGTTCAATACAGCGGTGTTAACCTCAATACCGGCGAATTGATCGTACAAGAAAGAATTGACCGAGAAGGGCTTTGTGCGAAAAAAGCATCATGTGTTTTAAAACAGGAACTCGTACTGGAAAATCCACTAGAACTGCACCGTATTAGTATCCGTGTTCAAGATATGAATGATAATTCACCGCAGTTTAAAGAGGATTCACTTAAGATTGAAATTCAGGAATCGGCTGTTAAGGGTGCACGTTTTCTTCTTGGAGAGGCACATGACGGAGACATCGGAGAAAATTCTGTTCAGGGCTACTCTCTTCAGCAGAATGACAATTTCAAATTAAACGTAAACACAAAAGCAGGTGGACGAAAATATTGCGAATTAGTTTTAGACAAAGAATTAGACAGAGAGGACAAACAAGAGATTATGTTATTGCTTACCGCATTTGATGGTGGCTCTCCTCAGAGATCAGGTACTGTAGTCATACACGTCACTGTACTGGATGCTAATGATAATGTACCAGTGTTTCGTGAGTCTGTCTATAAAGCAAGTCTGCCTGAAAACTCTCCTCTGGAAACATTGGTGATCTCAGTGAGTGCAACTGATGCAGACGAGGGATTAAATAGCGAAATTACCTATGGATTTGATCATGTTACAGATGAAAATAGCAACGTTTTTTCCTTAGATTCTAAATCGGGAGAGGTGCGAGTAGCTGGAGCTATTGATTATGAGAAAGTTTCATCCCATGAAATGCAAATAAGTGCAAAAGATGGTCTGGGATTAGTTTCATATGTAACTTTAATAATTGAAATTACAGACATAAATGACAATGCTCCAGTTATATATCTGAAATCACTGTCTAACCCCATACCTGAGAATGTATCACCTGGTACAGAAGTGGGCATCATTAATGTACAGGATAGAGACTCTGAGAATAACAAACAGGTCCGCTGCTCCATTCAACAAAACGCCCCTTTTAAGTTGGTTCCTTCTATTAAAAACTATTATTCTCTGGTGACCACAGGACAACTGGACCGTGAACTAGTGTCTGATTACAACATTACAATCACTGCCACTGACGAGGGCTCTCCACCTCTGTCCTCCTCTAAAACTGTACAGTTATCTGTAGCAGACATCAACGACAACCCACCTATGTTTGAGGAACAGTCCTACAGCGCATATGTGACTGAAAATAACAAACCTGGCTCCACTTTATGTTCCGTTACTGCTCGAGACCCCGACTGGAGACAAAACGGTACAGTGATTTATTCTCTGTTAGCTGGTGAGGTGAACGGTGCCCCGGTGTCCTCCTATCTGTCTGTTAACGGAGACACGGGGGTGATCCACGCTGTGAGGTCGTTTGATTATGAACAGTTCAGGAGTTTTAAAGTCCACGTGATGGCCAGAGACAACGGTTCTCCTCCGCTCAGCAGCAACGTGACCGTCAGTGTCTTTATATCTGATGTGAATGACAACTCTCCTCAGATACTGTACCCCTCCCCCTGAGGGCAACTCGTTCATGACCGAGCTGGTCCCCAAAGCTGCACACGGAGGCTCTCTGGTGTCCAAAGTGATAGCGGTGGACGCGGACTCCGGACAGAACGCCTGGCTGTCCTATCATATAGTCAAATCCACTGATCCGGGACTTTTCATTATTGGTCTCCACAGCGGAGAGATCAGGACACAGCGGGACATTTCTGAATCAGACAGCATGAAACAGAACCTTATTGTGTCAGTGAAAGATAACGGACAGCCCTCTCTCTCTGCCACCTGTTCCATGTATTTACTTATTTCTGATAACTTGGCTGAGGTGCCAGAACTGAAGGATATTTCTTATGATGAGAAGAATTCCAAACTGACCTCTTATCTGATCATCGCGCTGGTTTCTGTGTCCACCTTTTTTCTGACCTTCATCATCATCATCCTGGGTGTGAGGTTTTGTCGCAGGAGAAAGCCCAGACTGTTGTTTGATGGAGCAGTTGCCATCCCCAGCGCTTATCTCCCTCCTAATTACGCAGATGTTGACGGCACAGGAACTTTACGCAGCGCTTACAATTATGACGCATACCTGACAACAGGATCTAGAACCAGTGACTTTAAGTTCGTGACATCTTACAATGACAACACACTGCCTGCTGACCAGACTCTGAGGAAAAGTCCAAGTGACTTTGCTGACGTATTTGGAGACAGTGATGGTTCTCATGAGGTAGGAACACATTTCATGTCACTGAACTTGTGTTCATCATCCTGAAGAAGCCATTTTTTTCTTTTCTTTGACCCTTTTCAGTTTGATGTTCTTTCTGTGGTGGTTCAATACTATTTTAATAGTTCCAAAAGTTGTTAAAAAGTCCTGATGTTGGCTAAGTAATTTAGATTTAAGCAATTATCGATACAGTTGTTGGTGTTTCAATCTAATAAAATAATTAGAATTTACCGTTTAAATATCACAACCTTTACATTTGTTCTTACCAATATGTTAGTATAAGTCGAACAATTTTCAGAGCAACTTTCATTGGTCATTTTAACCTTCCTTTGCTCCCACCCACACACCAATCGATTATGCGCTGTGTTTGATATGTCTACTGTTAAGGCTTTGGTTGATTTTAAATGTGTTTGAGACAACTTGTCTATTTGAATCCATCTCGTCGTTTGCTTATTGCTTTTTTATCTTCCAGTCACGGAAAACTGCTTGTTTCTCTGTCCTTGGTGCTGAACTCAGTTTGACGTATTGTTGCATTGTTAGAGATAGTTTACTTCTTTGTTTTATGATGTTGTCACTTTTTACCAGTTTGCCGATTTATTTTAGCCCTTGTACTATTATGTAGATTGTGTTGATATATTTAGGTATTTCTTGCCTAATGTTTGCATGTGAATATATCGTCTCTATTTTCTGGTGTATTTGTGACTGTGTATTCTCAATTATACTGTACCTGTACCTGACAACAGGATCTAGAACCAGTGACTTTAAGTTTGTGACTTCTTACAATGACAACACACTTCCTGCTGAGCAGACTCTGAGGAGAAGTCTAACATGCTTTGTTGATGCATTTGGAGATTCTGAAGTCTCTCCAGATGTATGAAAAACTGAAAAATAGTGCAATGTTTTCTACTAAAGTCACAGTGTGAATGTTTCCTAATACGTTTAATTGCAGTACAAGAAGACCTCACCTTCTCTTTCTTTTTCTTTCTTTCTTTTGTTCCTAATAATGAGATGCAATTGAAGAAGAGGTTGTCTAAACATATTTCTTCATTGCCCATGCATGGATCTAGCCTCCTCAATATGTGTTTAATAAATCTTCTATAGGGGTTTGTTCTGATCTAGCAGTTTACTCATGAGGAAGCCATATAAGATGATCACGGTATGGAAACTGCTTCCTACAAGACATATATGTTTGTACATTGTGGAGAAAAATATTTTTCACAATCATGGCAAAATCTAAGCAGAAGACATAGATTTATGTTGAATCAAAAACGTCAAATACAGCGTTCAGAACGCTTTGAGTGGTTGTGGGGGTTTCTAAATTGGACCTGATGAGTCTTAAGAAATAATGGTTCTATTGTGGTTTATGTTACTTCTAATAGGATTGAGAGAGAATTTTGCCTTCTCAAACATAGATATATTGTCTCACCTATTCATATCTATCTATCTATCTATCTATCTATCTATCTATCTATCTATGGTTGCATGGAATGGTTCTTTACAGGACATTCACTTTGTTTGGGTTTGATCATGCCTTTGCACTTTTCAGTAGATATATTTTGTTTGGATTCAACAGTCGCTGTCTTTGCATCTCAATAAAGTGTAAGAATGAATGTTATTCAAATATTTATCCTGTGCATGATTATATCATAGGTTTTATTTGTTAGAGACTTACTTTACAATGGCTGAATGATAATATTTCAGGGGCAGACTTGGCATATTACATTGTATTGGAAACCAACTTCGTTGTTTCAAATTAATGACTGCAACTCATCTATGAGTATAAATAAGTATAATACAAACTTTTCCTTGACCCATAGCCTGTATTTGGTTATGATGGTGCATACAATTTTAAACTAATTAATATACTTCCTCTATAAATGTAGGATTCTTCTTGTAGTAGTAGTGTAATTGTTATTACATTTCTTCTACTACTACTATTACTACTACTACTACTACTACTACTAATAATAATAATAGTAATAATAATAATAATAGTGATAATAATAATAATAATAATAATAGTAAAAGTAATAATAACAGTATATGTACAGTTTGTCATTTCATCTTTCCACTCACGGTGTCGCTATTCGCCTGTCTATGAAACATTTCTACTCCACCCTCTCGATATAGATCAATAAAAGGCTAATGTTTCAGTTGCTGTTGGTAGTTTGGTGCAGCAGGAATAGCTGAGGAGTGCGGTCGATTTTCTTTTGACTGAACTGTAGAATACTTATTGAATTTGTAAACTACAAGAGAACCTTTTTCTGTAACACACGCGTTGCCGTGATGGCGCTCAAACGGAACTGCTTCGTTTTCTTTCTGATGTGGCAAACCGTGAATGGGGACGTGAGCTATTCCTTTCAGGAGGAAATGAAGCGCGGATCTGTTATTGGGAATATAGCGAAGGATCTTAACCTGGACTCGAGTAAACTGTCTGCTAGAAATGCCCGTGTTGATGCCACAGGGAATCGCAAGCGTTACTGTGATATCAGTCTCAGTACCGGAGATTTAATTGTTGCAGACAGGATCGACCGAGAGGGGCTTTGTGGCGAAAAGCTGTCCTGTGTCATAAAACGCGATCTTGTACTGGAGAATCCTCTGGAGCTGCATCCGTTCAGTCTTCACATTCAAGATATTAATGATAATTCCCCACAATTTAAGGAAGAATCGATTAATATAGAAATTAGAGAGTCTGCAGACAGGGGAGCTCGTTTTGTGATAGAGGAGGCCCACGATGCGGATGTAGGACAAAATTCAGTTCAACAATACAGCCTGAAGAAGAATGAACATTTCATTTTGGCTTCTAATGGAAACACAATAGAGCTTGTTCTTGATAAAGAGCTTGATCGTGAAAAACAGCAAGAGATCAATCTGCTCCTTACAGCTTTAGATGGTGGCTCTCCTCAGAGATCAGGTACTGTAGTCATACACGTCACTGTGCTGGATGCTAATGATAACGCCCCAGTGTTTAGTCAGGCCGTTTATAAAGCCCGTCTGCCTGAAAACTCTCCTTTAGACACTGTGGTGGTCACAGTGAGTGCAACTGATGCAGATGAGGGAGTCAATGGAGATGTAACCTATGAATTTGGACATGTTTCAGAAGATGTGAAGAAAGTTTTTAGTATTGACCGTAAAAATGGAAAAATAAAAGTAAATGGTGAGATTGACTTTGAAAGTGTTACAACCTATGATTTGCGCATTAAAGCTAAAGATGGTTTAGGATTATCGTCATACACAAAGGTAACACTTGATGTCACAGATGTCAATGACAACATACCTGTAATCTATGTGAAATCTCTGGCAAATCCAGTACCGGAGAATGTGTCACCTGGTACAGAGGTGGGCATCATTAATGTGCAAGATGCAGATTCTGAGAATAACCAACAGGTCCGCTGCTCCATTCAGCAAAACGCCCCTTTTAAGTTGGTTCCTTCTATTAAAAACTATTATTCTCTGGTGACCACAGGACAACTGGACCGTGAACTAGTGTCTGATTACAACATTACAATCACTGCCACTGACGAGGGCTCTCCACCTCTGTCCTCCTCTAAAACTGTTCAGTTATCTGTAGCAGACATCAACGACAACCCACCTGTGTTTGAGGAACAGTCCTACAGCGCATATGTGACTGAAAATAACAAACCTGGCTCCACTTTATGTTCCGTTACTGCTCGAGACCCCGACTGGAGACAAAACGGTACAGTGATTTATTCTCTGTTAGCTGGTGAGGTGAACGGTGCCCCGGTGTCCTCCTATCTGTCTGTTAACGGAGACACGGGGGTGATCCACGCTGTGAGGTCGTTTGATTATGAAAAGTTCAGGAGTTTTAAAGTCCACGTGATGGCCAGAGACAACGGTTCTCCTCCGCTCAGCAGCAACGTGACGGTCAGTGTCTTTATATCTGATGTGAATGACAACTCTCCTCAGATACTGTACCCGTCCCCTGAGGGCAACTCCTTCATGACCGAGCTGGTCCCCAAAGCTGCACACGGAGGCTCTCTGGTGTCCAAAGTGATAGCGGTGGACGCGGACTCCGGACAGAACGCCTGGCTGTCCTATCATATAGTCAAATCCACTGATCCGGGACTTTTCACTATTGGTCTCCACAGCGGAGAGATCAGGACACAGCGGGACATTTCTGAATCAGACAGCATGAAACAGAACCTTATTGTGTCAGTGAAAGATAACGGACAGCCCTCTCTCTGCCACCTGTTCCATGTATTTACTTATTTCTGATAACTTGGCTGAGGTGCCAGAACTGAAGGATATTTCTTATGATGAGAAGAATTCCAAACTGACCTCTTATCTGATCATCGCGCTGGTTTCTGTGTCCACCTTTTTTCTGACCTTCATCATCATCATTCTGGGTGTGAGATTTTGTCGCAGGAGAAAGCCCAGACTGTTGTTTGATGGAGCAGTTGCCATCCCCAGCGCTTATCTCCCTCCTAATTACGCTGATGTTGACGGCACAGGAACTTTACGCAGCGCTTACAATTATGACGCATATCTGACAACAGGATCTAGAACCAGTGACTTTAAGTTTGTGACATCTTACAATGACAACACACTGCCTGCTGACCAGACTCTGAGGAAAAGTCCTAGTGACTTTGCTAATGTATTTGGAGACAATGATGGTTCTCCTGAGGTAGGAACACATTTCATATCACTTAACTTGTGTTCATCATCCTGAAGAAGCCATTATTTTCTTTTGCTTTGACTCTTTTAAGTTTGATGTTCTTTTCTGTGGTGGTTCAATACTATTTTAATAGGTCCAAAAGTTCTTAAAAAGTCCTGATGTTGGCTAAGTAATTTAGATTTGAGCAATTATCGATACATTTCTTGGTGTTTCAATCTAATAAATAATTAGAATTTACCGTTTAAATATCACAACCTCTATATTTGTTCTCTTTTTTTAACCAATATGTTAGTATAAGTAGAACAATTTTCAGAGCAACTTTCATTGGTTATTTTAACCTGCCTTTGCTCCCACCCACACACCAATCGATTATGCGCGTGTGTTTGATATGTCTACTGTTAAGGCTTTGGTTGATTTTAAATGTGTTTGAGACAACTTGTCTATTTGAATCCATCTGGTCGTTTGCTTCTTGCTTTTTTATGTTCCAGTCAGGGAAAACTGCTTGTTTCTCTGTCCTTGGTGCTGAACTCAGTTTGACGCATTGATGCATTGTTAGATGTAGTTTACTTCTTTGTTTTATTATGTTGTCACTTTTTACCAGTTTGCTGATTTATTTCAGTAATTGTGCTATTACGTAGATTTTGTTGATATATTTAGGTATTTCCTGCTTATTGTTTGTATGTGAATATGTTGTATTTATTATCTGGTGTCATTGTGACTGCGTCTTCTCGATGATACTCATCAGAAGTGTGTAACTATTTACGTAGGCTATTATTGAACTCGGTGTAAGAGCAGTAAGAAGAAAATTTAGGCTCTGTGTAGCTAGTGGAGTTTAGCGTTCCTAGGTTGGTCCTATATTTGTTAAATGATCCATATGCGCGTCAGTGACAAATTCGTTATCAGTTTAATTAATTGGACACGCTGAAATGTATAAACCCTTCATGCTTTTGACAATATGACACATGCTACTCAAGTGTTTCTTTAACTTAACTGTATGTCTTTAAGGACCACATGTTTTTGTCAATTAGTACAAACTTCCATATCCAACACTGTACAAGAAAAAAGGAATATTTATCAAATACTCGCAGTCTACTTTTGACAGAGCAGGTAGCGGAAATACCAGAAATAGCAGTTTCATCCTTAACGTTTCTGTTGTATTTGATACTCTTATTCTGTTATTTAAGAAATTAAATACCAGCCGAATTTCCTTGAACTTCGCAACAACTGTTGGTCACTATCGATCTGCCTTTTAAATTATGTAAAATAAATCAAAACAAAATCCTACATCACATTGTCATAACTTAAGAAATACTCATGGTGTCAGTGTGTACCAGCTAACGAGAAGGCACGGTCATTCTCCACCCTTCTGTCTCAATGAATTTAAAGCCTCACTCTGCCATTGTATCGCTGTTGACATAAACCGCTTCGTGGAGGACTGCAACGTGATAATATTTGTTTATTGGAGGGAATCACAAGCATCGTTGATATATTTTGACCAGCTTAGTTAGAGTTTGTAACGTGGATGTGGTCTTTCTCGCATTATAATGGAATACAGTAGGTTTGCACTGCTCTGCGGCCTTGCTTTTATTTCCCTTGTCCTCCACCCCGTCAATGGAGACGTGAGCTACTCTATCCCGGAGGAGATGAAACGTGGATCTGTAATTGGAAATATCGCTAAGGATGTGGGACTTGATTCGGGCAGACTGTCTGCTCGCAAAGCTCGTATCGACACTGAGGACAACAGCGTTAAGTACTGCGGCGTAAATCTCAACACCGGAGACTTGATCGTGCAAGAAAGGATCGACAGAGAAGGGCTTTGTGGGAAAAAGGCGTCATGTGTTCTGAAACAGGAACTCGTACTGGAAAATCCACTAGAACTGCACCGTATTAGTATCCGTGTTCAAGATATTAATGATAATTCACCGCAGTTTAAAGAGGATTCACTTAAGATTGAAATTCACGAATCGGCTGTTAAGGGTGCACGTTTTCTCCTGGATGAGGCGCACGATGCAGATATAGGAGAAAATGCTGTTCAGGGCTACTCACTTCAGCAGAATGATAATTTCAAATTAAACGTAAACACAAAAGCAGGTGGACGAAAATATTGCGAATTAGTTTTAGACAAAGAATTAGACAGAGAGGACAAACAAGAGATTACGTTATTGCTTACAGCTTTAGATGGTGGCTCTCCTCAGAGATCAGGTACTGTAGTCATACACGTCACTGTGCTGGATGCTAATGATAATGTGCCAGTGTTTAGTGAGTCTGTCTATCAAGCAAGTCTGCCTGAAAACTCTCCTCTGGATACATTGGTGATCACAGTGAGTGCAACTGATGCAGATGAGGGAATGTATGGTGAAGTTACTTACGGATTCGACCATGTTTCAAATGAAAATCAAATGTTCTCTCTGAACCCCAAAACAGGAGAAGTTACAGTTGTTGGATCTATTGATTATGAAAAAGAATCGTCATATGAAATGCAGATCAGCGCTAAAGATGGTCTGGGATTGGCGTCACATGCAACTTTAATAATTGAGATTACTGATAAGAATGATAATGCTCCAGTTATATATCTAAAATCATTGTCTAATCCCATACCAGAGGACACCCCACCTGGTACAGAGGTGGGCATCATTAATGTACAGGATAGAGACTCTGAGACTAACAAACAGGTCCGCTGCTCCATTCAGCAAAACGTCCCTTTTAAGTTGGTTCCTTCTATTAAAAACTATTATTCTCTGGTGACCACAGGACAACTGGACCGTGAACTAGTGTCTGATTACAACATTACAATCACTGCCACTGACGAGGGCTCTCCACCTCTGTCCTCCTCTAAAACTGTTCAGTTATCTGTAGCAGACATCAACGACAACCCACCTGTGTTTGACGAACAGTCCTACAGCGCATATGTGACTGAAAATAACAAACCTGGCTCCACTTTATGTTCCGTTACTGCTCGAGACCCCGACTGGAGACAAAACGGTACAGTGATTTATTCTCTGTTAGCTGGTGAGGTGAACGGTGCCCCGGTGTCCTCCTATCTGTCTGTTAACGGAGACACGGGGGTGATCCACGCTGTGAGGTCGTTTGATTATGAACAGTTCAGGAGTTTTAAAGTCCACGTGATGGCCAGAGACAATGGTTCTCCTCCGCTCAGCAGCAACGTGACCGTCAGTGTCTTTATATCTGATGTGAATGACAACTCTCCTCAGATACTGTACCCCGCCCCGGAGGGCAACTCGTTCATGACCGAGCTGGTCCCCAAAGCTGCACACGGAGGCTCTCTGGTGTCCAAAGTGATAGCGGTGGACGCGGACTCCGGACAGAACGCCTGGCTGTCCTATCATATAGTCAAATCCACTGATCCGGGACTTTTCACTATTGGTCTCCACAGCGGAGAGATCAGGACACAGCGGGACATTTCTGAATCAGACAGCATGAAACAGAACCTTATTGTGTCAGTGAAAGATAACGGACAGCCCTCTCTCTCTGCCACCTGTTCCATGTATTTACTTATTTCTGATAACTTGGCTGAGGTGCCAGAACTGAAGGATATTTCTTATGATGAGAAGAATTCCAAACTGACCTCTTATCTGATCATCGCGCTGGTGTCTGTGTCCACCTTTTTTCTGACCTTCATCATCATCATCCTGGGTGTGAGGTTTTGTCGCAAGAGAAAGCCCAGACTGTTGTTTGATGGAGCAGTTGCCATCCCCAGCGCTTATCTCCCTCCTAATTACGCAGATGTTGACGGCACAGGAACTTTACGCAGCGCTTACAATTATGACGCATACCTGACAACAGGATCTAGAACCAGTGACTTTAAGTTCGTGACATCTTACAATGACAACACACTGCCAGCTGACCAGACTCTGAGGAAAAGTCCAAGTGACTTTGCTGACGTATTTGGAGACAGTGATGGTTCTCCTGAGGTAGGAACACATTTCATGTCACTGAACTTGTGTTCATCATCCTGAAGAAGCCATTTTGTTCTTTTCTTTGACCCTTTTCAGTTTGATGTTCTTTCTGTGGTGGTTCAATAATCTTTTAATAGTTTCAAAAGTTGTTAAAAAGTCCTGATTTTGACTAAGTAATTTAGATTTAAGCTATCATCGATACAGTTGTTGGTGTTTCAATCTAATAAAATAATTAGAATTTACCGTTTAAATATCACAACCTTCACATTTGTTCTCATTGTTCTCACCAATATGTTAGTATAAGTAGAACAATTTTTAGAGCAACTTTCATTGGTCATTTTAACCTTCCTTTGCTCCCACCCACACACCAATCGATTATGCGCTGTGTTTGATATGTCTACTGTTAAGGCTTTGGTTGATTTTAAAAGTGTAGACAAATAGACAACTTGTCTATTTGAATCCATCTCGTCGTTTGCTTGTTCTCTTTTATGTTCCAGTGACGGAAAACTGCTTGTTTCTCTGTCCTTGGTGCTGAACTCAGTTTGACTTATTGATGCATTGTTAGAGATAGTTTACTTCTTTGTTTTATGATGTTGCAGTTTGCGGATTTGTTTCAATAATTTAAGTATTACTTAGATTTTGTGGAAATATTTAGGTATTTCCTGCTCATTGTTTGCATTTGAATATGTCGTCTCTATTATCTGGTGTCATTCTGACTGCGTCTTCTCGATAATACTGTCCAGAAGTGTGTCACCATTAACATAGCCTATAAATAAACTCGTTACGAGAGCACAGAGACGAATTTGACCCTCTGTGTTTATTCTGTGTAGCTAGTGGAGTTTCGCGTTCCTAGTTTTACCCTCTATATGTTAAATCATGTACTGTATTTGTGCGTCAGTGAAAAATCTGTAGTCGCTTAAATTAATATGACACGCAGGCTTTTATAAACCCTTCATGCTTTTGACAAAATGACACATGCAATTCAAGTGTTTCTTTAACTTTAATGTATGTCTTTAAAGACCACATGATGTTGCCCATTAGTACAAACTTCCATAACCAACACTGTACAAGAAAAAAGGAATATATCAACTACTCGCAGTCTAGTTTTGACAGAGCAGGTAGCAGAAATACCAGACATAGTACTTTTATCCTTACAGTTTCTCTTGTATTTGATACTCTTATTCTGTTATTTAGGAAATTAAATACCAGCCCAATGTCCTTGAACTTTGCCACAACTGTTGGTCACTATCGATCTGCCTTTTAAATTATGTAAAATAAATAAAAACAAAATCCTACATCACCTTGTCATAACTTAAGAAATACTCATGGTGTCAGTGTGTACCAGCTAACGAGAAGGCACGGTCATTCTCCACCCTTCTTTCTCAATGAATTTAAAGCCTCACTCTGCCATTGTATCGCTGTTGACATAAACCGCTTCGTGGAGGACAGCAACGTGTTCATATTTGTTAATTGGAGGGAATCACGAAAGCATCGTTGATATATTTTGACCAGCTTAGAGTTTGTAACGTGGATGTGGTCTTTCTCGCATTATAATGGGATACAGTAGGTTTGCGCTGCTCTGCGGCCTTGCTTTTATTTCCCTTGTCCTCCAGCCCGTCTATGGAGACGTGACCTACTCTATCCCGGAGGAGATGAAACGTGGATCTGTAATTGGAAATATCGCTAAGGATGTGGGACTTGATTCGGGCAGACTGTCTGCTCGCAAGGCTCGTATCGACACTGAGGACAACAGCGTTAAGTACTGTGGCGTAAATCTCAACACCGGAGACTTGATCGTGCAAGAGAGGATCGACAGAGAAGGGCTTTGTGGGAAAAAGGCGTCATGTGTTCTGAAACAGGAACTCGTACTGGAAAATCCACTAGAATTGCACCGTATTAGTATCCGCGTTCAAGATATTAATGATAATTCACCGCAGTTTAAAGAGGATTCACTTAAATTTGAAATTCGGGAATCGGCTGTTAAGGGTGCACGTTTTCTCCTGGATGAAGCGCACGATGCAGATATAGGAGAAAATGCTGTTCAGGGCTACTCGCTTCAGCAGAATGATAATTTCAAATTAAACGTAAACACAAAAGCAGGTGGACGAAAATACGGTGAATTAGTTTTAGACAAAGAATTAGACAGAGAGGACAAACAAGAGATTATGTTATTGCTTAACGCATTTGATGGTGGCTCTCCTCAGAGATCAGGTACTGTAGTCATACACGTCACTGTACTGGATGCTAATGATAATGTACCAGGGTTTAGTCAGTCTATCTATAAAGCAAGTCTGCCTGAAAACTCTCTTCTGGATACATTGGTGATCACAGTGAGTGCAACTGATGCAGACGAGGGAGTGAATGGTGAAATTACTTACGGATTTGACCATGTTTCAGATGAAAATCAAATGTTCTCTCTGAACCCTAAAACAGGAGAAGTTAAAGTGGCCGGGTCTATTGATTATGAAAAAGAATCGTCATATGAAATTCAGATCAGTGCTAAAGATGGTCTTGGATTGGCGTCATATGCAACTTTAATAATTGAAATTACAGACATAAATGATAATGCTCCAGTTATATATCTGAAATCACTGTCTAACCTTATACCTGAGAATGTATCACCTGGTACAGAGGTGGGCATCATTAATGTACAGGATAGAGACTCTGAGACTAACAGACAGGTCCGCTGCTCCATTCAGCAAAACGTCCCTTTTAAGTTGGTTCCTTCTATTAAAAACTATTATTCTCTGGTGACCACAGGACAACTGGACCGTGAACTAGTGTCTGATTACAACATTACAATCACTGCCACTGACGAGGGCTCTCCACCTCTGTCCTCCTCTAAAACTGTTCAGTTATCTGTAGCAGACATCAACGACAACCCACCTGTGTTTGAGGAACAGTCCTACAGCGCATATGTGACTGAAAATAACAAACCTGGCTCCACTTTATGTTCCGTTACTGCTCGAGACCCCGACTGGAGACAAAACGGTACAGTGATTTATTCTCTGTTAGCTGGTGAGGTGAACGGTGCCCCGGCGTCTTCCTATCTGTCTGTCAACGGAGACACGGGGGTGATCCACGCTGTGAGGTCGTTTGATTATGAACAGTTCAGGAGTTTTAAAGTCCACCTGATGGCCAGAGACAATGGTTCTCCTCCGCTCAGCAGCAACGTGACCGTCAGTGTCTTCATATCTGATGTGAATGACAACTCTCCTCAGATACTGTACCCCGCCCCTGAGGGCAACTCGTTCATGACCGAGCTGGTCCCCAAAGCTGCACACGGAGGCTCTCTGGTGTCCAAAGTGATAGCGGTGGACGCGGACTCCGGACAGAACGCCTGGCTGTCCTATCATATAGTCAAATCCACTGATCAGGGACTTTTCACTATTGGTCTCCACAGTGGAGAGATCAGGACACAGCGGGACATTTCCGAATCAGACAGCATGAAACAGAACCTTATTGTGTCAGTGAAAGATAACGGACAGCCCTCTCTCTCTGCCACTTGCTCCATGTATTTACTTATTTCTGATAACTTGGCTGAGGTGCCAGAACTGAAGGATATTTCTTATGATGAGAAGAATTCCAAATTGACCTCTTATCTGATCATCGCGCTGGTGTCTGTGTCCACCTTTTTTCTGACCTTCATCATCATCATCATCCTGGGTGTGAGGTTTTGTCGCAGGAGAAAGCCCAGACTGTTGTTTGATGGAGCAGTTGCCATCCCCAGCGCTTATCTCCCTCCTAATTATGCAGATGTTGACGGCACAGGAACTTTACGCAGCGCCTACAATTATGACGCATATCTGACAACAGGATCTAGAACCAGTGACTTTAAGTTCGTGACATCTTACAATGACAACACACTGCCTGCTGACCAGACTCTGAGGAAAAGTCCAAGTGACTTTGCTGACTTTGGAGATTGTGATGGTTCTCCTCAGGTAGGAACACATTTCATATCACTGAACTTGTGTTCATCATCCTGAAGAAGCCATTTTTTTCCCCCATTTGACTCTTTTCAGTGTGATGTTCTTTTTTATGGTGGTTATATACTCTTTTAATAGGTCCAACGGTTGTTAAGAAGTTCTGATGTCGGCTTAAGTGTTGAGATTTAAAATATTCTTGATACAGTTGTTGGTGATTTAATCTCAAATTAGAATTTACTGTTTAGATATCACAATCTTTACATTTGCCCTCTTTATCTCACCAATATGTCCGTATAAGTCGAACAACTTTCAATGCATCTTTCATTGGTCGTTTTAACCTACTTTTGCCCACCCATAATATTTGATTATACGCGTGTGTTTTATATGTCTACAGTTAAGGCTTTGGTTGATTTTTCATTGTGTTTGAGAGAACTTGTTTATTTAGAGTCTCTTTGAATCCATCTGGTTGCTTGTTGCTTTTTTATTTTCCAGTAAGGGAAAACTGCTTGTTTCTCTGTCCTTGGTGCTGAACTCAGTTTGACGTATTGTTGCATTGTTAGAGATAGTTTACTTCTTTGTTTTATGATGTTGTCACGTTTTACCAGTTTGCCGATTTATTTTAGCGATTGTACTATTATGTACATTGTGTTGATATATTTAGGTATTTCTTGCTTAATGTTTGCATGTGAATATATCGTCTCTGTTATCTGGTGTGTTTGTGACTGTGTATTCTCAATGATACTGTACCTGTACCTGACAACAGGATCTAGAACCAGTGACTTTAAGTTTGTGACTTCTTAAAAAGACAACACACTTCCTGCTGAGCAGACTCTGAGGAGAAGTCTAACATGCTTTGTTGATGCATTTGGAGATTCTGAAGTCTCTCCAGATGTATGAAAAACTGAAAAATAGTGTTATGTTTTCTACTAAAGTCACAGTGTGAATGTTTCATAATACGTTTAATTGCAGTACAAGAAGACTTCACCTTCTCTTTCTTTTTTCCCCTTTCTTTTTCGTAATAATGAGATGCAATTGAAGAAGTGGTTGCGTAAACATATTTCTTCATTGCCCATGCATGGATCTAGCCTCCTCAATATGTGTTTAATAAATCTTGTATAGGGGTTTATGATGATCTAGCAGTTTACTCATGAGGAAGCCATATAAGATGATCACGGTATGGAAACTGCTTCCTACAAGACATATATGTTTTTCATTGTGGAAAAAGATATTTTTCACAATCATGGCAAAATCTAAGCAGAAGACATAGATTTATGTTGAATCAAAAACGTCAAATACAGCGTTCAGAACGCTTTGAGTGGTTGTGGGGGTTTCTAAATTGGACCTTTTGAGTCTTAAGAAATAATGGTTCTATTGTGGTTTATGTTACTTCTAATAGGATTGAGAGAGAATTTTGCCTTCTCAAACATAAATATATTGTCTCACCTATTCATATCTATCTATCTATGGTTGCATGGAATGGTTCTTTACAGGACATTCACTTTGTTTGGGTTTGATCATGCCTTTGCACTTTTCAGTAGATATATTTTGTTTGGATTCAACAGTCGCTGTCTTTGCATCTCAATAAAGTGTAAGAATGAATTTTATTCAAATATTTATCCTGTGCATGATTATATCATAGGTTTTATTTGTTAGAGACTTACTTTACAATGGCTGAATGATAATATTTCAGGGGCAGACGTGGCATATTACATTGTATTGGAAACCAACTTCGTTGTTTCAAATTAATGACTGCAACTCATCTATGAGTATAAATAAGTATAATACAAACTTTTCCTTGACCCATAGCCTGTATTAGGTTATGATGGTGCATACAATTTTAAACTGATTAATATACTTCCTCTATAAATGTAGGATTCTTCTTGTAGTAGTAGTGTAATTGTTATTACATTTCTTCTACTACTACTGCTAATAATAATAATAATAATAATAATAATAATAATAATAATAATAGTAAAAGTAATAATAACAGTATATGTACAGTTTGTCATTTCATCTTTCCACTCACGGTGTCGCTATTCGCCTGTCTATGTGAAACATTTCTACTCCACCCTCTCGATATAGATCAATAAAATGCTAATGTTTCAGTTGCTGTTGGTAGTTTGGTGCAGCAGGAATAGCTGAGGAGTGCGGTCGATTTTCTTTTGACTGAACTGTAGAATACTTATTGAATTTGTAAACTACAAGAGAACCTTTTTCTGTAACACACGCGTTGCCGTGATGGCGCTCAAACGGAACTGCTTCGTTTTCTTTCTGATGTGGCAAACCGTGAATGGGGACGTGAGCTATTCCTTTCAGGAGGAAATGAAGCGCGGATCTGTTATTGGGAATATAGCGAAGGATCTTAACCTGGACTCGAGTAAACTGTCTGCTAGAAATGCCCGTGTTGATGCCACAGGGAATCGCAAGCGTTACTGTGATATCAGTCTCAGTACCGGAGATTTAATTGTTGCAGACAGGATCGACCGAGAGGGGCTTTGTGGCGAAAAGCTGTCCTGTGTCATAAAACGCGATCTTGTACTGGAAAATCCTCTGGAGCTGCATCCGTTCAGTCTTCACATTCAAGATATTAATGATAATTCCCCACAATTTAAGGAAGAATCGATTAATATAGAAATTCAAGAGTCTGCAGTCAGGGGAGCTCGTTTTGTGATAGAGGAGGCCCACGATGCGGATGTAGGACAAAATTCAGTTCAACAATACAGCCTGAAGAAGAATGAACATTTCATTTTGGCTTCTAATGGAAACACAATAGAGCTTGTTCTTGATAAAGAGCTTGATCGTGAAAAACAGCAAGAGATCAATCTGCTCCTTACAGCTTTAGATGGTGGCTCTCCTCAGAGATCAGGTACTGTAGTCATACACGTCACTGTGCTGGATGCTAATGATAACGCCCCAGTGTTTAGTCAGGCCGTTTATAAAGCCCGTCTGCCTGAAAACTCTCCTTTAGACACTGTGGTGGTCACAGTGAGTGCAACTGATGCAGATGAGGGAGTCAATGGAGATGTAACCTATGAATTTGGACATGTTTCAGAAGATGTGAAGAAAGTTTTTAGTATTGACCGTAAAAATGGAAAAATAAAAGTAAATGGTGAGATTGACTTTGAAAGTGTTACAACCTATGATTTGCGCATTAAAGCTAAAGATGGTTTAGGATTATCGTCATACACAAAGGTAGTAGTTGATGTCACCGATGTCAATGACAACATACCTGTAATCTATGTGAAATCTCTGGCAAATCCAGTACCGGAGGATGTGTCACCTGGTACAGAGGTGGGCATCATTAATGTGCAAGATGCAGATTCTGAGAATAACCAACAGGTCCGCTGCTCCATTCAGCAAAACGTTCCTTTTAAGTTGGTTCCTTCTATTAAAAACTATTATTCTCTGGTGACCACAGGACAACTGGACCGTGAACTAGTGTCTGATTACAACATTACAATCACTGCCACTGACGAGGGCTCTCCACCTCTGTCCTCCTCTAAAACTGTTCAGTTATCTTTAGCAGACATCAACGACAACCCACCTGTGTTTGAGGAACAGACCTACAGCGCATATGTGACTGAAAATAACAAACCTGGCTCCACTTTATGTTCCGTTACTGCTCGAGACCCCGACTGGAGACAAAACGGTACAGTGATTTATTCTCTGTTAGCTGGTGAGGTGAACGGTGCCCCTGTGTCCTCCTATCTGTCTGTTAACGGAGACACGGGGGTGATCCACGCTGTGAGGTCGTTTGATTATGAACAGTTCAGGAGTTTTAAAGTCCACGTGATGGCCAGAGACAACGGTTCTCCTCCACTCAGCAGCAACGTGACCGTCAGTGTCTTTATATCTGATGTGAATGACAACTCTCCTCAGATACTGTACCCCGCCCCGGAGGGCAACTCGTTCATGACCGAGCTGGTCCCCAAAGCTGCACACGGAGGCTCTCTGGTGTCCAAAGTGATAGCAGTGGACGCGGACTCCGGACAGAACGCCTGGCTGTCCTATCATATAGTCAAATCCACTGATCCGGGACTTTTCACTATTGGTCTCCACAGCGGAGAGATCAGGACACAGCGGGACATTTCTGAATCAGACAGCATGAAACAGAACCTTATTGTGTCAGTGAAAGATAACGGACAGCCCTCTCTCTCTGCCACTTGCTCCATGTATTTACTTATTTCTGATAACTTGGCTGAGGTGCCAGAACTGAAGGATATTTCTTATGATGAGAAGAATTCCAAACTGACCTCTTATCTGATCATCGCGCTGGTTTCTGTGTCCACCTTTTTCTGACCTTCATCATCATCATTCTGGGTGTGAGGTTTTGTCGCAGGAGAAAGCCCAGGCTGTTGTTTGATGGAGCAGTTGCCATCCCCAGCGCTTATCTTCCTCCTAATTACGCAGATGTTGACGGCACAGGAACTTTACGCAGCGCTTACAATTATGACGCATACCTGACAACAGGATCTAGAACCAGTGACTTTAAGTTTGTGACATCTTACAATGACAACACACTGCCTGCTGAGCAGACTCTGAGGAAAAGTCCAAGTGACTTTGCTGATGTATTTGGAGACAGTGATGGTTCTCCTGAGGTAGGAACACATTTCATGTCACTGAACTTGTGTTCATCATCCTGAAGAATCCATTATTTTATTTTGCTTTGACTCTTTTTAATTTCATTATTCTTTTCAGTGGTGGTTAAATACTCTTTTAATAGTTCCAAAAGTTGTTAAGAAATCCTGATTTTGGCTAAATAATTCAGATTTAAGCTATTATCGATACAGCTGTTGGTGGTTTAATCTCACGTTAGAATTTACCGTTTAAATATCCCAACTTTTACATTTGTTCTTTTTTTTCTAACCAATTAGTACGTGTAAGTCGAAGAGTTTTCATTTAATCAATTATTGGTCGTTTTAACCTGCCTTTTGCCCACACACATCGATTATGTGTTTGTGTTTGATATGTGTACTGTTAAGGCTTTGGTTGATTTTAAATTGTAGAGACAACTTGTCTATTTGAATCCATCTGGTCGTTCGCTTCTTGCTTTTTTATCTTCCACTCAGGGAAAACTGCTTGTTTCTCTGTCCTTGGTGCTGAACTCAGTTTGACGTATTGATGCATTGTTGGAGATAGTTTACTTCTTTGTTTTCTGATGTTGTCAGTTTTTACCGGTTTGCTGGTTTGTTTCAGTAATTGTACTTTTAATTAGATTTTGTTTATATATTCAGGTATTTCCTGCTTATTGTTTGTATGTGAATATGTCGTCTTTATTATCTGGTGTCATTGTGACTGCGTCTTCTCGATGATACTCATCAGAAGTGTGTAACTATTTACATAGGCTATAATTGAACTCGGTATGAGAGCAGCAGGAAGATTTTGACCCCCTGTGTTTATTCTGTGTAGCTAATGGAGTTTTGCGTTCCTAGGTTGGTCCTTTATATGTTAAATTATCTATATGTGCGTCAGTGACACATTCGTACACCTCATGCTTTTGACAAAATGAAACATTCTACTCAAGTGTTTTTTAACTTTAATGTATGTCTTTAAAGACCACATGTTGTTGTCAATTAGTACAAACTTCCATAACCAACACTGTTCAAAAAAAAAAAGAATATATATCAACTACTCGCAGTCTAGCTTTGACAGAGCAGGTAGCAGAAATACCACAAATAGTAGTTTTACCCTTAAAGTTTCTGTTGTATTTGATACTCTTATTCTGTTATTTAACCCTTGTGTAATGTTCATATTGTTGTTACTCAGCCAGTGTTTGTGGGTCTGATGGACCCGTTGCATTTTGTGGCTTTTAATGCCTCACAATCAAACACTTTTATGTTAAAATACTGAACAGATGTTTACCTTATCCCAATTACAAGCAGTATAAACAATAAATATGGTTAATATTTGCCCTTTACCTTTGTTAGGTCACATTGCAACATTGTTTGTCAACACTGTCTGCTCTCATTTTCTCGCACATTTGACCCTCTGATGTTCTGTGTACCTACACTCTGTCCTCCTCCTGTCTAGGCCTGCTGTGTGTGTGTGTGTGTGTGTGTGTGTGTGTGTGTGTGTGTGTGTGTGTGTGTGTGGGTGTGTGTGTGGGTGTGTGGGTGGGTGTGTGGGTGTGTGGGTGGGTGTGTGTGGTACACAGAACATCAATTTCCACACTTCTATTAGCCCCGGGTCCAGTGGACCCGGACATCTTATATGTAATAGAAATGTGTAGGGGGGGTGTATGGTGTGTGGTCATTAAATATGTATTCTGATATATGTTCTTCACAGAAAATGAGCCAAAGTCAGTGAGTCTCAGTTTGAAAAATTAATTAATTGTATCATTTTTCTTTTAATAAAAAATGAAAACGGGTCCCACAGACCCGAACACCACACAAGGGTTAAGAAATTAAATACCAGCCGATTTTCCTTGAACTTTGCAACAACTGTTGGTCACTATCGATCTGCCTTTTAAATGATGTAAAATAAATAAAAACAAAATCCTACATCACCTTGTCATAACTTAAAAAATACTCATGGTGTCAGTGTGTACCAGCTAACGAGAAGGCACGGTCATTCTCCACCCTTCTGTCTCAATGAATTTAAAGCCTCACTCTGCCATTGTATCGCTGTTGACATAAACCGCTTCGTGGAGGACTGCAACGTGTTCATATTTGTTAATTGGAGGGAATCACGAAAGCATCGTTGATATATTTTGACCAGTTTAGAGTTTGTAACGTTGATGTGGTCTTTCTCGAATTATAATGGGATACAGTAGGTTTTCGCTTCTATGCGGCCTTGTTTTTATTTCTCGTGTCCTCCAGCCCGTCAATGGAGACGTGAGCTACTCTATCCCGGAGGAGATGAAACGTGGATCTGTAATTGGAAATATCGCTAAGGATCTGGGACTTGATTCGGGCAGACTGTCTGCTCGCAAAGCTCGTATCGACACTGAGGACAACAATGTTCACTACAGCGGTGTTAATCTCAAAACCGGAGACTTGATCATACAAGACAGGATCGACAGAGAAGGGCTTTGTGGGAAAAAGGCGTCATGTGTTCTGAAACAGGAACTCGTACTGGAAAATCCACTAGAACTGCACCGTATTAGTATCCGCGTTCAAGATATTAATGATAATTCACCGCAGTTTAAAGAGGATTCACTTAATTTTGAAATCCGGGAATCAGCTGCTAAGGGTGCACATTTCCTTCTTGGAGAGGCACATGACGGAGACATCGGAGAAAATTCTGTTCAGGGCTACTCACTTCAGCAGAATGACAATTTCAAATTAAACGTAAACACAAAAGCAGGTGGACGAAAATATTGCGAATTAGTTTTAGACAAAGAATTAGACAGAGAGGACAAACAAGAGATTATGTTGTTACTTACCGCATTTGATGGTGGCTCTCCTCAGAGATCAGGTACTGTAGTCATACACGTCACTGTACTGGATGCTAATGATAATGTACCAGTGTTTAGTGAGTCTGTCTATAAAGCAAGTCTGCCTGAAAACTCTCCTCTGGAAACATTGGTGATCTCAGTGAGTGCAACTGATGCAGACGAGGGATTACATAGCGAAATTACCTATGGATTTGATCATGTTACAGATGAAAATAGCAACGTTTTTTTCTTAGATTCTAAATCGGGAGAGGTGCGAGTAGCTGGAGCTATTGATTATGAGAAAGTTTCATCCTATGAAATGCAAATAAGTGCAAAAGATGGTTTGGGATTAGTTTCATACGCAACTTTAATAATTGAGATTACCGATATAAATGACAATGCTCCAGTTATATATCTGAAATCACTGTCTAACCCCATACCTGAGAATGTATCACCTGGTACAGAAGTGGGCATCATTAATGTACAGGATAGAGACTCTGAGACTAACAAACAGGTCCGCTGCTCCATTCAGCAAAACGTTCCTTTTAAGTTGGTTCCTTCTATTAAAAACTATTATTCTCTGGTGACCACAGGACAACTGGACCGTGAACTAGTGTCTGATTACAACATTACAATCACTGCCACTGACGAGGGCTCTCCACCTCTGTCCTCCTCTAAAACTGTTCAGTTATCTGTAGCAGACATCAACGACAACCCACCTGTGTTTGACGAACAGTCCTACAGCGCATATGTGACTGAAAATAACAAACCTGGCTCCACTTTATGTTCCGTTACTGCTCGAGACCCCGACTGGAGACAAAACGGTACAGTGATTTATTCTCTGTTAGCTGGTGAGGTGAACGATGCCCCGGTGTCCTCCTATCTGTCTGTTAACGGAGACACGGGGGTGATCCACGCTGTGAGGTCGTTTGATTATGAAAAGTTCAGGAGTTTTAAAGTCCACGTGATGGCCAGAGACAACGGTTCTCCCCCGCTCAGCAGCAACGTGACCGTCAGTGTCTTTATATCTGATGTGAATGACAACTCTCCTCAGATACTGTACCCCGCCCCGGAGGGCAACTCGTTCATGACCGAGCTGGTCCCCAAAGCTGCCCACGGAGGCTCTCTGGTGTCCAAAGTGATAGCGGTGGACGCGGACTCCGGACAGAACGCCTGGCTGTCCTATCATATAGTCAAATCCACTGATCCGGGACTTTTCACTATTGGTCTCCACAGCGGAGAGATCAGGACACAGCGGGACATTTCTGAATCAGACAGCATGAAACAGAACCTTATTGTGTCAGTGAAAGATAACGGACAGCCCTCTCTCTCTGCCACCTGTTCCATGTATTTACTTATTTCTGATAACTTGGCTGAGGTGCCAGAACTGAAGGATATTTCTTATGATGAGAAGAATTCCAAACTGACCTCTTATCTGATCATCGCGCTGGTTTCTGTGTCCACCTTTTTTCTGACCTTCATCATCATCATTCTGGGTGTGAGGTTTTGTCGCAGGAGAAAGCCCAGACTGTTGTTTGATGGAGCAGTTGCCATCCCCAGCGCTTATCTTCCTCCTAATTACGCAGATGTTGACGGCACAGGAACTTTACGCAGCGCTTACAATTATGACGCATATCTGACAACAGGATCTAGAACCAGTGACTTTAAGTTCGTGACATCTTACAATGACAACACACTGCCTGCTGACCAGACTCTGAGGAAAAGTCCAAGTGACTTTGCTGACGTATTTGGAGACAGTGATGGTTCTCCTGAGGTAGGAACACATTTCATGTCACTGAACTTGTGTTCATCATCCTGAAGAAGCCATTTTGTTCTTTTCTTTGACCCTTTTCAGTTTGATGTTCTTTCTGTGGTGGTTCAATAATCTTTTAATAGTTTCAAAAGTTGTTAAAAAGTCCTGATTTTGGCTAAGTAATTTAGATTTAAGCTATTATCGATACAGTTGTTTGTGTTTCAATCTAATAAAATAATTAGAATTTACCGTTTAAATATCACAACCTTTACATTTGTTCTCATTGTTCTCACCAATATGTTAGTATAAGTCGAACAATTTTCAGAGCAACTTTCATTGGTTATTTTAACCTGCCTTTGCTCCTACCCACACACCAATCGATTATGCGCTGTGTTTGATATGTCTACTGTTAAGGCTTTGGTTGATTTTAAAAGTGTAGACAAATAGACAACTTGTCTATTTGAATCCATCTCGTCGTTTGGTTGTTCTCTTTTATGTTCCAGTGACGGAAAACTGCTTGTTTCTCTGTCCTTGGTGCTGAACTCAGTTTGACGTATTGATGCATTGTTAGAGATAGTTTACTTCTTTGTTTTATGATGTTGCAGTTTGCTCATATGTTTCAATAATTTAAGTATTACTTAGATTTTGTGGAAATATTTAGGTATTTCCTGCTCATTGTTTGCATTTGAATATGTCGTCTCTATTATCTGGTGTCATTCTGACTGCGTCTTCTCGATAATACTGTCCAGAAGTGTGTCACCATTAACATAGCCTATAAATAAACTCGTTACGAGAGCACAGAGACGAATTTGACCCTCTGTGTTTATTCTGTGTAGCTAGTGGAGTTTCGCGTTCCTAGTTTTACCCTCTATATGTTAAATCATGTACTGTATTGTGCGTCAGTGAAAAATCTGTAGTCGCTTAAATTAATATGACACGCAGGCTTTAATAAACCCTTCATGCTTTTGACAAAATGACACATGCAACTCAAGTGTTTCTTTAACTTTAATGTATGTCTTTAAAGACCACATGATGTTGCCCATTAGTACAAACTTCCATAACCAACACTGTACAAGAAAAAAGGAATATATCAACTACTCGCAGTCTAGTTTTGACAGAGCAGGTAGCGGAAATACCAGACATAGTACTTTTATCCTTACAGTTTCTCTTGTATTTGATACTCTTATTCTGTTACTTAGGAAATTAAATACCAGCCCAATGTCCTTGAACTTTGCCACAACTGTTGGTCACTATCGATCTGCCTTTTAAATTATGTAAAATAAATAAAACAAAATCCTACATCACCTTGTCATAACTTAAGAAATACTCATGGTGTCAGTGTGTATCAGCTAACGAGAAGGCACGGTCATTCTCCACCCTTCTGTCTCAATGAATTTAAAGCCTCACTCTGCCATTGTATCGCTGTTGTCATAAACCGCTTCGTGGAGGACTGCAAGGTGTTCATATTTGTTAATTGGAGGGAATCACGAAAGCATCGTTCATATATTTTGACCAGCTTAGAGTTTGTAACGTGGATGTGGTCTTTCTCGCATTATAATGGGATACAGTAGGTTTGCGCTGCTCTGCGGCCTTGCTTTTATTTCCCTTGTCCTCCAGCCCGTCTATGGAGACGTGAGCTACTCTATCCCGGAGGAGATGAAACGTGGATCTGTAATTGGAAATATCGCTAAGGATGTGGGACTTGATTCGGGCAGACTGTCTGCTCGCAAGGCTCGTATCGACACTGAGGACAACAGCGTTAAGTACTGTGGCGTAAATCTCAACACCGGAGACTTGATCGTGCAAGAGAGGATCGACAGAGAAGGGCTTTGTGGGAAAAAGGCGTCATGTGTTCTGAAACAGGAACTCGTACTGGAAAATCCACTAGAATTGCACCGTATTAGTATCCGCGTTCAAGATATTAATGATAATTCACCGCAGTTTAAAGAGGATTCACTTAAATTTGAAATTCGGGAATCGGCGGACAAGGGTGCACGTTTTCTCCTGGATGAGGCGCACGATGCAGATATAGGAGAAAATGCTGTTCAGGGCTACTCGCTTCAGCAGAATGATAATTTCAAATTAAACTTAAACACAAAAGCAGGTGGACGAAAATACGGTGAATTAGTTTTAGACAAAGAATTAGACAGAGAGGACAAACAAGAGATTATGTTATTGCTCACCGCATTTGATGGTGGCTCTCCTCAGAGATCAGGTACTGTAGTCATACACGTCACTGTACTGGATGCTAATGATAATGTACCAGGGTTTAGTCAGTCTGTCTACAAAACAAGTCTGCCTGAAAACTCTTTTCTGGATACATTGGTGATCACAGTGAGTGCAACTGATGCAGACGAGGGAGTGAATGGTGAAATTACTTACGGATTTGACCATGTTTCAGATGAAAATCAAATGTTCTCTCTGAACCCTAAAACAGGAGAAGTTAAAGTGGCCGGGTCTATTGATTATGAAAAAGAATCGTCATATGAAATTCAGATCAGTGCTAAAGATGGTCTTGGATTGGCGTCATATGCAACTTTAATAATTGAAATTACAGACATAAATGATAATGCTCCAGTTATATATCTGAAATCACTGTCTAACCTTATACCTGAGAATGTATCACCTGGTACAGAGGTGGGCATCATTAATGTACAGGATAGAGACTCTGAGACTAACAGACAGGTCCGCTGCTCCATTCAGCAAAACGTCCCTTTTAAGTTGGTTCCTTCTATTAAAAACTATTATTCTCTGGTGACCACAGGACAACTGGACCGTGAACTAGTGTCTGATTACAACATTACAATCACTGCCACTGACGAGGGCTCTCCACCTCTGTCCTCCTCTAAAACTGTTCAGTTATCTGTAGCAGACATCAACGACAACCCACCTGTGTTTGAGGAACAGTCCTACAGCGCATATGTGACTGAAAATAACAAACCTGGCTCCACTTTATGTTCCGTTACTGCTCGAGACCCCGACTGGAGACAAAACGGTACAGTGATTTATTCTCTGTTAGCTGGTGAGGTGAACGGTGCCCCGGTGTCCTCCTATCTGTCTGTTAACGGAGACACGGGGGTGATCCACGCTGTGAGGTCGTTTGATTATGAACAGTTCAGGAGTTTTAAAGTCCACGTGATGGCCAGAGACAATGGTTCTCCTCCGCTCAGCAGCAACGTGACCGTCAGTGTCTTTATATCTGATGTGAATGACAACTCTCCTCAGATACTGTACCCCTCCTCTGAGGGCAACTCGTTCATGACCGAGCTGGTCCCCAAAGCTGCACACGGAGGCTCTCTGGTGTCCAAAGTGATAGCGGTGGACGCGGACTCCGGACAGAACGCCTGGCTGTCCTATCATATAGTCAAATCCACTGATCCGGGACTTTTCAATATTGGTCTCCACAGTGGAGAGATCAGGACACAACGGGACATTTCCGAATCAGACAGCATGAAACAGAACCTTATTGTGTCAGTGAAAGATAACGGACAGCCCTCTCTCTCTGCCACCTGCTCCATGTATTTACTTATTTCTGATAACTTGGCTGAGGTGCCAGAACTGAAGGATATTTCTTATGATGAGAAGAATTCCAAACTGACCTCTTATCTGATCATCGCACTGGTGTCTGTGTCCACCTTTTTTCTGACCTTCATCATCATCATCCTGGGTGTGAGGTTTTGTCGCAGGAGAAAGCCCAGACTGTTGTTTGATCGAGCAGTTGCCATCCCCAGCGCTTATCTCCCTCCTAATTACGCTGATGTTGACGGCACAGGAACTTTACGCAGCGCTTACAATTATGACGCATATCTGACAACAGGATCTAGAACCAGTGACTTTAAGTTTGTGACATCTTACAATGACAACACACTGCCTGCTGACCAGACTCTGAGGAAAAGTCCTAGTGACTTTGCTGAGGTTTTTGGAGAATTGGATGAGTCCCCGCAGGTATGAATAGCTTACATGGCCTCGAATTTTACTCATAAAAACAAGTTTCATCAAACATGCATTTTCCTCTAAGTTTCATTCAGTATATGTCCATGTGTGTATTTTTTCTTTTTTACAAAGTACTTGTGTTTGAATATATGGTGACTTTCTTTTTGATTACTCTTCATCTTTGTGTCTGTATATGGGTTCAAAAGAGTTCATAGTTCATAATGTTTTGTTTGAAAATTCCTGCTTCCAATCGGGACACACCTGTGCAGCTATAAAAAATATCTCCAAACTTTAGTTTAGCTTCCTTTTTTATCATCCTGGTGTCATTGTTAATGACAAACTTAGTGAATGACTTTCTTACTCTCCAACTGCTTGCTCTATACATTCACCATAGTACTTTATTCATACCATGATCACAGACTTAGCATGTGTCATGAGGCTTATTAGTACTTGAAAAACTAATAAAATGTTACATTAGAGTACATTTGTAGTATTTACAGGTTCTTCAAGTATGGGAGGTCTGGATATGATGCTTGATTCTCTCGCACATCAAGTAATTCTCAGTTGATTAAATGGATTGCGATTCATTTACCTATCAAGGATACAGTATCATTCATTGTCCTCTGTGCCTTTTTCTCAAATGATTATTTACCTTTATATTGTACATTTTGAACCTTCTGCATGGACACTTTGTTGGGGCTGAAATTTCAGTGTGCTTTTCTTGTTGTTGACATTGTTTGGCCTGCATTACAGATGACATAGTGCCATTAGTTTTTTCAGGTGTCATTTCTTGTTTTTGTCAGTGTGCAGTCTTTATATTTTATTAGAAATACCACAATCCTTAGTGACCTCACATATTGAAAGAAACAATTGCTTTATTATCAATGCAAAAATAATATCTATAGCGGCGTACAGTGTGCAATGTAACTTAGTAATCAGCATCAGTATATAGACTGTCAATAATGAATGTCTCTCATGCAGTCACATGGTCATTGTTGAAGAGGAAATTATGTCTGTGGCCATATTTGCCACCATATGTCATTTACAATTGTTGAATTTGTAGCTAAATATTTCTAACAAGCACTGATCGTTCTATATAGCCAAGAGACATATTATTATGGTGTCTAGCAGCCTGCTCTATGTATCTCAAGAACAGGATGACTGAAAACCTCCACAGACATGCTATTATTGACTCATATACAAAACAGGTGGACACGACTACCAGAAGGCTGCCTGAAGAATGTAGGTTGTTGCATTTAAAGCCAGTCAACTTCTCTTCATTATCATGTGTGCTAAATTAGTCTATGTTGTTTTGTTTACTGCTGTCAGATTCAACCACATTTTGAGATGGAGTTTAATTGTGAGAAAAAATAATGAGTTGTTTTTATATGATATGTATTTAGTCAGTTTCAATCAAAGTCACTGTTCCAATGAGATATATTCAGTGCTTTCGCTGACTCAGTCCTATGGGGAAGCCTCTGATTTTACTATGAAGATGTTTTATTACAGTGTGACCATCTTTAGTTGTGTTTTTGAGAGCATATTCACTATTCTTTGCCTGTATTTTGTGGCTTTTTGAAAGGTGATTGTTATTTTTTATCCATTTCTGGATTAGGAAGAAAGATATTGCTGTGAGGTGTAGGCTGGGCCATTTTTCCCGTTCATCATATATGGGATAGTAAGATGAAATAACTGCAATAACTAGAAATTGTCACACAATATTTAGGCTTGCAGTGTTATGTAACTTTGTTAGTTGTATAGTGGTGGTAAGTGTCAAGACTGGTGTTTCCTGCACTGCAAGTTACCTGACTTTTGGGTTTTTGCATCGAGAGTTCTTTTCGTTGTTTTCAGTTCGTTGTACTAAGATAATGTAGTAATAGAAACTGTTTATTCGTCTTAATTGAAACACTTTTCTGTATTATCAACATAATGCATGCCTCCTATTCTTCAAGAACTTGAGTAATGACACATTTGTCAACACAAATTGAAGCTCATTGTAGGATATTAGGCCAAGATTGGTCCAACATAGTCCTGTTTTCTACTGGATGTAGTTAGAAACTGGGTGACAACAGTATTTCTAGAGCATATAGACATGGATTTAGTTAATATATCTTTCAGTTATGATGTTTTCATGAAAACTCTTCATTACAATACATGACATTAAACTATGGCTATATCTTAATATAGGAATGCAGCCAATACAAAGAATCAGAACAAAAATGTATCAGTTCCACTAATGTGATGGAATAAAACCAGGGCACTTAATGGGAAGGTACTATCCTAATCCCACAGTAGACAAAGTGTTCAGTATACCAAACCTGTACAGTCTGGTGATAAAATGGCAACAGTGATTTTAATATAAATTGTAAACCTGCAAATAGATGTTTTCAGGTAGCAATTAGCCGCTCACTGCAGTCATGCATGTGCTACACTACATTCATACTGTAAGCTTACTTTAAATAGAATACATATACAGAAATACATCTCAATGTCTCTGTGCCAGAATGTTAACTCAGTATGTAGCCAAATTCGAAGCAATACAAAATAACTATTAAAAGTCCAGGGTTTCACACCTTCTGATGTGCCCATGGTGACAAAATGTTGGTTTTGTGTATTTTACCAGACCACATACAGTGAATATGGACAGGAGCCTGGTCTACTCTTTGCATAACTGTCTATCTGATAACATTTTAGAGGATTATCTGATTATTATTATCTATTTAAAGCTGCGGTGCATGAAGGAAACTATGCTATTTTCTGTCTGACAAAGATTACTTTCCTCACTAGTTGTTATTTAATGCCTTGCACTCTTTTACAAGACTGGTTTTGCATGTAGCTTCTGAAAAAAAAAGCTCAGGCTTGAAAAGTCCATGTTTTGTCCAGATGTGAATCAGTCTAGGATGCACTGAATTACCTGTTGTACAGGTGTCTAAGTTTGGAATTGTGGGTCACTGTAGTTCCAAATATTGTAAACTTTGAATAAATCTATCTTATGTTTTCTTTAGAGGAATAGTGGACATGGTTATGTAGGCAATAACCAATTTTAAGACGGTTCATTTTGTTTTTAAAAGGAAAGTGTTATTGTTGAACTTAACTCACGGTGTCGCTATACACCAGCCTTAAATTGGTTTAATTCCTCTATCCTTTGTGGACCGACGTTCTTGTACGCCCATTACGGGGTCTAGATAGACACACTCACGCTGATTTGCTGTTTCTCTTCGTGTTTTGTGGTTGAACTGTGAGTGTTGCGTCGATTATTTAACGTCTTAGGACCTCATCGTTAATGACGGATCCCAAAATGATCGCGTTTGCGTCGCTCAGCTTCTATTCCCTGCTTCTTTTTTTGCCCTCCGCCTATGGAGACATGAGCTATTCTTTTCCCGAGGAGATGAAACGAGGATCAGTTATTGGAAATATAGCCAAGGATCTCGGACTGGAGACGGGAGCTATTGCTAACCGAAGAGCCCGTATTGACACCGATGGGACTGAGAAGCGTTACTGTGACATAAACCTGAATAACGGAGAACTGATTGTTGCAGACAGGATTGACCGAGAGGGGCTTTGTGGAGAAAAGGCTTCGTGCATCCTACAACATGAGCTCGTGCTGGAGAATCCTCTCGAGCTCCATCGGATTAGTCTCCACATTCAAGATATTAATGATAACGCTCCTCAATTTAAGGAAGAATCGATTAATATAGAAATTCAAGAGTCTGCAGACAGGGGAGCTCGTTTTGTGATAGAGGAGGCGCACGATGCGGATGTAGGACAAAATTCAGTTCAACAATACAGCCTGAAAAAGAATGAACATTTCATTTTGGCTTCTAATGGAAACACAATAGAGCTTGTTCTTGATAAAGAGCTTGATCGTGAAAAACAGCACGAGATCAATCTGCTCCTTACAGCTTTAGATGGTGGCTCTCCTCAGAGATCAGGTACTGTAGTCATACACGTCACTGTGCTGGATGCTAATGATAACGCCCCAGTGTTTAGTCAGGCAGTTTATAAAGCCAGTCTGCCTGAAAACTCTCCTTTAGACACTGTGGTGGTCACAGTGAGTGCAACTGATGCAGATGAGGGAGTCAATGGAGATGTAACCTATGAATTTGGACATATTACTGATGATGTAAAGAAGATATTTAGCATTGACCGTAAAGTGGGGGAGATACGAATAATTGGCACAGTTGACTATGAAACTACCACATCATTTGAAATACGCGTTAAAGCAAAAGATGGATTAGGACTTTCATCATATGCTAAAGCAATAATTTCTATCACTGACGTGAATGACAACGCTCCTGTAGTCGATTTGAAATCACTGACAAATCCCATACCGGAGGACACCCCACCTGGTACAGAGGTGGGCATCATTAATGTACAGGATAGAGACTCTGAGAATAACAGACAGGTCCGCTGCTCTATTCAGCAAAACGTCCCTTTTAAGTTGGTTCCTTCTATTAAAAACTATTATTCTCTGGTGACCACAGGACAACTGGACCGTGAACTAGTGTCTGATTACAACATTACAATCACTGCCACTGACGAGGGCTCTCCACCTCTGTCCTCCTCTAAAACTGTTCAGTTATCTGTAGCAGACATCAACGACAACCCACCTGTGTTTGAGGAACAGTCCTACAGCGCATATGTGACTGAAAATAACAAACCTGGCTTCACTTTATGTTCCGTTACTGCTCGAGACCCCGACTGGAGACAAAACGGTACAGTGATTTATTCTCTGTTAGCTGGTGAGGTGAACGGTGCCCCGGTGTCCTCCTATCTGTCTGTTAACGGAGACACGGGGGTGATCCACGCTGTGAGGTCGTTTGATTATGAACAGTTCAGGAGTTTTAAAGTTCACGTGATGGCCAGAGACAACGGTTCTCCTCCGCTCAGCAGTAACGTGACCGTCAGTGTCTTTATATCTGATGTGAATGACAACTCTCCTCAGATACTGTACCCCGCCCCGGAGGGCAACTCGTTCATGACCGAGCTGGTCCCCAAAGCTGCACACGGAGGCTCCCTGGTGTCCAAAGTGATAGCGGTGGACGCGGACTCCGGACAGAACGCCTGGCTGTCCTATCATATAGTCAAATCCACTGATCCGGGACTTTTCACTATTGGTCTCCACAGCGGAGAGATCAGGACACAGCGGGACATTTCTGAATCAGACAGCATGAAACAGAACCTTATTGTGTCAGTGAAAGATAACGGACAGCCCTCTCTCTCTGCCACCTGCTCCATGTATTTACTTATTTCTGATAACTTGGCTGAGGTGCCAGAACTGAAGGATATTTCTTATGATGAGAAGAATTCCAAACTGACCTCTTATCTGATCATCGCGCTGGTTTCTGTGTCCACCTTTTTTCTGACCTTCATCATCATCATTCTGGGTGTGAGATTTTGTCGCAGGAGAAAGCCCAGACTGTTGTTTGATGGAGCAGTTGCCATCCCCAGCGCTTATCTCCCTCCTAATTACGCTGATGTTGACGGCACAGGAACTTTACGCAGCGCTTACAATTATGACGCATACCTGACAACAGGATCTAGAACCAGTGACTTTAAGTTCGTGACATCTTACAATGACAACACACTGCCTGCTGACCAGACTCTGAGGAAAAGTCCAAGTGACTTTGTAGATGCTTTTGGGGACTGTAATAGTTCTCCTGAGGTAGGCACGTGTTTCATATCACCTTTCCCAGATTCACATTAGTGAATCACATATTCTCTCTCACTCTCACACTCACTCTCACACTCACACACACACACACACACACACACACGCTCACTTACTCATTGACTCACACTTTTTTTTTCTTTCTCTCATACTCATTCACACACACGTGCAGTCAACCTTCATCTGTTCATATTGTTTCGCTGTCCTTGGTGCTGATCACTAATGTAGGCCGCCTGACCTCTTCTTTTGCAACACGTTCTCATTCCCAACGCCTCAAAAACTGCAGCTTGGTCAGTTGTCACGTTTTGGTCGTACTGAGTTTAATTTATATTGATTAATTGGAAATCAAAGAAACATGTTGAATTAATTGCATAGCTGATAGCTGGATCATTTTTACACTCACCTCGTCCGTAATCATTGGTTGTCGTGTGTCATTTTGTGCCTCTTTTTCTCTATCTTGTTAAACTATTTCATTTTCTTAACATTTTATTTTAGTTTCCAAAATCAATTTGATTTAAACAATGACTCACACTGTCAAGATGTGACATCAGTCTGTTTTTAGTTTTAGATAGGTGTTGTTAGTTTCAGTTTTCTTAAATATCAATACACCCCTGACACAGTGTAGTAGTGTAGCAGTGAGTTTTGGAAACTGTATCTTTTGTCCAATTCATCAGAATGTTTCTTTGTTCAAATTATTTTTACAGTTTATATGTGTTTGTCCTAACTATTATTTTTTTCTAATTCTAGTCTTATCTTCTGTCAGTTTGCCAGGGCTGATTATTCATTTGTAGATGTGTTATTGGTGTTTGATTTGCATAAAGTATGTTTATTGTTCATGTCACGTTCATTTTTTAAAAGAATATTGTTCTTGTACCATTATCAAATACTTGATCTTTACTTTTTCACTATTGTAATATATTATAACATTTGACAAACATCTAATGTCAGTGCTTAAATCAAATCATTGCTAAGTTTGTCCTAAAATAACCTGCTATATCACCAATCAGCTGAAGCATAAAGGCTGCAGTGTGAGTAAGTTTCACTGATGACCTGCGGCAGATTGTATGTGTGCCATTTATATTAATTTTCTCTTCCTGCTAAAGGTCTCTGGCAGGCACATTTCTCTCTGTCTCTCCTCTTAAAACCAGACAAACATCAAACAAATAACAACTAAATTTTCATGCATCTAACTCTTACTTCATACACCTGCATTACTGTGCCATTTGTCTCAGAAGGAACATTCAGGTTGAGCTTTGTGACTCTTTATTCTTGATGACTTCTTCTTGACCTACTGCTGCTTGTTTTGGATCTCAATTACACACTGGTATGGACTGTCTGCCACATCAATACAAGTTAATACATATATTGGCCTTACATTTATGGCCACAGTATTAATGTCACAATAATTTCCAGAAAACTGATTTCTATACCTTAAAAGCTGAATGACTGAAACCCTAAATAGATAGTTGTCTAATGCTGGTTCTGTTGGTGCATGGCATGACCTGTAGGTCTTTACATTTGAATCCAGTCCACTAACCTTTATCAACTGGTGTGTTTGTTCAGACTTCCTTTTGTTTGAGTTCTAGCTGATTGCTCTCTGGTCAGGCCACTGTGATTGTAAACTACAGATAATACAAATGCAGAATTAAACAGTAATACGTTTTTGATTTTAATTGCAGTCCAATGGACATTTCTGCAGTGTTTGCGCTGGTTTAATGATACACTCTGAAGGAATGACCTGTTCAGTCTGCGTTTTCAATCTGTAGATCCAGGCTTGGCCTTGTGTTGTAGATAAAGTTGTGACTTGACTGAATATCAGGTAACCCAAATTGTTTTTCTATTACAGTGATTTTGGTGTCTACCGGATTTCTTGTGTTTTTAATACTCAATGACAAACTATATCCTGTATCTCTATTCTATCATGGTAGGAGGTAGTTTGTTTTGTTTTCCTCTTTTCAGAGGAGGACAAAGGCTTGTTGAGTCCATCTTTAACTGTATGTTGCATGGTACATTATTGTAATCACCTTAAATCACCAAAATATTTGTAGTTCTGCAGTGTTTTACACGTTTGTATACTTAGTACAAGTGGTTTTTTAAGGGTCGTGGCCTTTTTTCTTAGGCAAGAAACAAAAATGTGTCACTATATTGATCAGATTAAAGTGTCCTGTGACAAAGGGTGATTCCCTCACTCTGTTCTTGCATTTAAGACATTTATTTATATATGACCATCAACTTATCATTTTGCCCCCCTCAGTCCCTCTTGGTATTATGAGTTACTCTTGAATGAAAGAGCAGTGTGCGTGAATTCCCATTATTACAATATTATGAGCTTGTCTTGTATGTATTTGAATTATAATATGTAAAGATGTGCAAGTGTTTTTCATATACAATATAAAAAGAATCAGAACAAGTGGAGGCCAAAGCTGAATATATTTCCCTCCTTCTGGATTTCAATGAAAACGTATTAGCATTAGTATATTTAACAAACATGCATTCACTTCACAAAGGACATAAAACTAGCTGTAGTATGTTCAGACTGAAACAAATAAAGAAAATTCAAAACAGAAATCCAAAAGTCATTGCATCTTGTTATACAGACAGAGCTCTGAGAGAGAATCTACTCTAATGACATAGTTAATATGGTGCGTAGATTACTCCAAACTTGAAGAAGAAACATGATGGACACATGATATATTTTCAGTAGCTTTTAGTTAAGTTTCCCACACACTTTCATCAATATAGGATATAATCAGACCATATCAACAGGACAACAGTAGAAGTAAGAAATCTAACAGTTCAAAAGGGTGCTGGTCTTGGCATTACAAGTAGCTCAACATTTTATGCCCAATATATCCAGAACTCATGCAGAACACCAAGTTAGCATTACATCCTGAAGGGGGACAAAATAAACACAGATACTGGGATCACTGCATCAGGTTACCTCAGATGGTCACAGGAAATACCTGCCTGCGACCATTATTTACCTAGATTAAGTGTATGCAGTAATGTTATGGTGAACATGAGGCTAAGTAACTGACTAATCACTGTGTGAAGAAATACAGCACAGAACCAAGACTGCATTCTCACAGTAACACAACATATGATTAAAAACAAAACATTATTGATTTTATTAATGCATATTGCTTATACATCATAGTAGTTGCAGTGACATATTTATATGCATAACAGTAGTTTTAGGCAGCGCAGGTTACAGTCAATTTGAAGTTGTTCCTTTTTTTATTTTTTAACAGCGTTTTTTGTTTAATCTAACTCACGGTGGCGCTATACACCAACCTTAAGATGTTTGAATTCCTCTATCCTCTGGTGTGGACACATATTATTGTGCTCTTGTGTCTTGATAGGGACACTACCCCGGAATCGCAGCTGATATTCGTGCTATGTGTTTGAACTGTCTTTGTTCGCTTTATTCTTCAACCGGTTAGAAACTCATCGTTGATGATGGATTCGAAAATAATCCTGTTTCAAACATGCGGGTTTTATTTCCTGCTTCTTTTTTTGCATGGCGCGTATGGAGACATGAGCTATTCTTTTCCCGAGGAGATGAAACGAGGATCAGTTATTGGAAATATTGCCAAGGATCTCGGGCTGAAGACGGGTGCGCTGTCCAACCGAAGAGCCCGTATTGACACCGATGGGACTGAGAAGCGTTACTGTGACATTAACCTGAATAACGGAGAACTGATTGTTGCAGACAGGATTGACCGAGAGGGGCTTTGTGGAGAAAAGGCTTCGTGCATCCTACAACATGAGCTCGTGCTGGAGAATCCTCTCGAGCTCCATCGGATTAGTCTCCACATTCAAGATATTAATGATAACGCCCCTCAATTTAACGAAGAATCGATTAATATAGAAATTAGAGAGTCTGCAGACAGGGGAGCTCGTTTTGTGATAGAGGAGGCGCACGATGCGGATGTAGGACAAAATTTAGTTCAACAATACAGCCTGAAAAAGAATGAACATTTCATTTTGGCTTCTAATGGAAACACAATAGAGCTTGTTCTTGATAAAGAGCTTGATCGTGAAAAACAACAGGAGATCAATTTGCTCCTTACAGCTTTAGATGGTGGCTCTCCTCAGAGATCAGGTACTGTAGTCATACACGTCACTGTGCTGGATGCTAATGATAACGCCCCAGTGTTTAGTCAGGCAGTTTATAAAGCCAGTCTGCCTGAAAACTCTCCTTTAGACACTGTGGTGGTCACAGTGAGTGCAACTGATGTAGACGAGGGAGTCAATGGAGATGTGACATATGACTTCGGACATGTTTCAGAGGATGTGAAGAAGATATTTAGCATTGACCGTAAAGTGGGGGAGATACGAATAATAGGCACAGTTGACTATGAAACTACCACATCATTTGAAATACGCGTTAAAGCAAAAGATGGATTAGGACTGTCATCATATGCTAAAGCAATAATTTCTATCACTGACGTGAATGACAACGCTCCTGTAGTCGATTTGAAATCACTGACAAATCCCATTCCAGAGGACACCCCACCTGGTACAGAGGTGGGCATCATTAACGTACAGGATAGAGACTCTGAGACTAACAAACAGGTCCGCTGCTCCATTCAACAAAACGTCCCTTTTAAGTTGGTTCCTTCTATTAAAAACTATTATTCTCTGGTGACCACAGGACAACTGGACCGTGAACTAGTGTCTGATTACAACATTACAATCACTGCCACTGACGAGGGCTCTCCACCTCTGTCCTCCTCTAAAACTGTTCAGTTATCTGTAGCAGACATCAACGACAACCCACCTGTGTTTGAGGAACAGTCCTACAGCGCATATGTGACTGAAAATAACAAACCTGGCTCCACTTTATGTTCCGTTACTGCTCGAGACCCCGACTGGAGACAAAACGGTACAGTGATTTATTCTCTGTTAGCTGGTGAGGTGAACGGTGCCCCTGTGTCCTCCTATCTGTCTGTTAACGGAGACACGGGGGTGATCCACGCTGTGAGGTCGTTTGATTATGAACAGTTCAGGAGTTTTAAAGTCCACGTGATGGCCAGAGACAACGGTTCTCCTCCGCTCAGCAGCAACGTGACCGTCAGTGTCTTTATATCTGATGTGAATGACAACTCTCCTCAGATACTGTACCCCGCCCCGGAGGGCAACTCCTTCATGACCGAGCTGGTCCCCAAAGCTGCACACGGAGGCTCTCTGGTGTCCAAAGTGATATCGGTGGACGCGGACTCCGGACAGAACGCCTGGCTGTCCTATCATATAGTCAAATCCACTGATCCGGGACTTTTCACTATTGGTCTCCACAGCGGAGAGATCAGGACACAGCGGGACATTTCTGAATCAGACAGCATGAAACAGAACCTTATTGTGTCAGTGAAAGATAACGGACAGCCCTCTCTCTCTACCACCTGTTCCATGTATTTACTTATTTCTGATAACTTGGCTGAGGTGCCAGAACTGAAGGATATTTCTTATGATGAGAAGAATTCCAAACTGACCTCTTATCTGATCATCGCGCTGGTTTCTGTGTCCACCTTTTTTCTGACCTTCATCATCATCATCCTGGGTGTGAGGTTTTGTCGCAGGAGAAAGCCCAGACTGTTGTTTGATGGAGCAGTTGCCATCCCTAGTGCGTATCTCCCTCCTAATTATGCAGATGTTGACGGCACGGGAACTTTACGTAGCGCTTACAATTATGACGCATACCTGACAACAGGATCTAGAACCAGTGACTTTAAGTTCGTAACATCTTACAATGACAACACACTGCCTGCTGACCAGACTCTGAGGAAAAGTCCAAGTGACTTTGTAGATGCTTTTGGGGACTGTAATGGTTCTCCTGAGGTAGGCACGTGTTTTGTATCACTTTTCCCAGATTCACATTAGTGAATCACATATTATCTCTCTCTCTCACGGACACACACACACACACACACACACACACACACACACACACACACATGCAGTTAGGGTTCATATGAGTGTCATTTGATGAGTCTGTTGTTGAAAATATAAAACACACATTCTCTCTCTCTGTCTCTCTCTCTCTCTCTCTCTCTCTCTCTCTCTCTCTCTCTCTCTCTCTCTCTCTCTCACACACACACACACACACACACACACACACACACACACACACACACACACACACACACACACACACACACAAAGGCTTTCCCTATTTGTTCATATGAAGCCTCTTTGATGTGCCTGTTGTAACTAATGTATCTGTCCTTGGTGCTGATCACTGATTTGGGCACTATGGCCTCTGTTTTCTATCCTGGTGTCTGTTTCTGGTCTCACTGAGTTTTATTACTTTAATTTCATCATTTACTCATGTTGAAATCAAAAGAAAAATTTTGTATCTCATATTTTATTGTGTTTGATTTTTTTATTTCATTAAAACCTTTTCAATGTCATTTGTAGATAGAGGAACGCAGACATTTATGTTTTGTCACTTATGCCTATGATAAAGACAGATTGAGATACAGTAAACTTTTGTCTATGATACAGGTGAGGTGACTGCCAACAAATGTTACATTGGCACTGAACATTAGTACTGGATGCAAATTGCCAATGTACATTAATCGCTAAGTTTTTAACTGGCCAATAAAAAATCTGTTTCCCTAAACTTTGAGTTTTTGGCTTGAGAGTAAACACACCTGCACATAGACAACTCAGCATCTTTATACGTACAACATAAATTACTAATTCTAATGCTTATTTTAGTGTCAAATTTGATCAACTTTACAAAGCTTAGAAGTGCTGCAGCTTCTTCAGACATCCACTCTCTGCTCCATAAAATGTTATGACCAATGATTAATACATTACTCATCATTCAGTGTTTGTTTTATGTGCATGTTGATTGAAAAGTATATCTACAGTATACAGCCAGACCTGCCAATCATAATGAGGGGAACTTATGTACTAGTTATTGTACAATTTATATCAGTGAGGTGATTTTGTGGGCGGTGTGTTTGCCACAGACTTTGCATGGCGGATTTGATTGTGAGTGTGATGGTGTGTGGAAAGAAGCTGTTTTTGTGTTGGTTGTTTGGGTATAGAGTGCTCTGTACCACAGACCACAGGGAAGAAGTTGAATCAAGTGCAATGACTTCCCTGGTGTACAAATTCTGGACTTTTGTTCACCAGACTGGGATTAATATGCAGGGAGCAAACTCAGTATGGTTCTTTAGAAGTGGATCAGCAGTAACGTCCTTGTTTATAATGTAGACTACACTGTCAACATAGTTCAACTCATGTTGAGGAAACTGTTTGTGGAAACCAATTGCCTTAAACCGTTTAAGTTACTCAAATATATGAAAGATGTGTGATTTGAGTAGTGAGTATTTATTGTTTAGGTAACTCAGGTAATTTAAGGTAGTTGAAGTTAGACTAAACTACATGCAGCATTTCTCCAAACTGATATAAAATGTGTTCAGAATTTATCTGAATAAAGTAACTTAAATCCAAAGCAAATTATTACATGGCCTGTCTAAACAGCTAACATACAATAAAAACTATGTATTATTAATGAATTATACAAATATTAGCCAATTTTTTTTTTTTATGTGACTAACATCAAATCTTTCACTTTGGGGGGTCATTAGAATTTATTTTGATCCATACTTGAGCTTATGATGATTAATAAACTGAAGCAAAACAATTTAAATCCTAATTTATAGATTTTGTGGCTGAGAGATTGTAGATCCCAAACACCTGAAGGTTTCCATGGCCAACATATAGTGTTGTAGTGATCAGCCCCTATGCAGTGTAATACAGTGCAGAGCACCACAAACTTAAGTTAACTGAAAAGTTAAATCGTTGTGTCACAGGGATTTATCAACACATCCCTGAGAATATCAACAAAAATTAAGCACTGCAACATTTGCATAGGTGCTATCCACAGCAAAAACATTGTATAGGATTGCATTACATTGTATAGGTGTTGATTTTATTCTGTCCATTCCCTGTTTCTTCAAACACAAATGTTGAAATATTAAGGGCATAATTTACTATAATATGAATTTATCACAGTCTGATTTTTGGCTGATCTTATCTTGGTCACAGTGAAAAATTATATGAAAAAAATCTGCAAATGTAATGCATGTTTCTTAAAGCATATACTGTTGTAATTATCATCCCAGTCTCTTGGTGACGCTCTTTTATAATGTCTGACTCATGGATGCTATGTCGTGTCTCACTCTATCTGTGCCAGTGGAACTAGAGCATTGGGTTGGAGCCGAGGGCTGTGTAGGCATGCTCATGTTTGGTTGTATATGAGGGAGAGGAGGAGAGAGACTGTGTGTTTCTGTGTTTCTCTCTCTCTCTCTCTCTCTCTCTCTCTCTCTCTCTCTCTCTGTGTGTGTGTGTGTGTGTGTGTGTGTGTGTGTGTGTGTGAGTGTGTGAGAGAGAGAATGAGAGAGTGTGTGTGTGTGTGTGTGTGAGAGAGAGAGAGAGAGAGAGAGAGAGAGAGAGAGAGAGAGAGAGACACACAGAGAGAGAGAGAGTGAGAGAGAGAGAAAGAGAGGAGTTGTGAAATGGGCACAGAGAGAGAGGAATCCAAGCGGACAGCTTCCCTAATAGAGCATGAGTAACTCAGCTAGAGAAGCAGGGAACCGTTGGATTACAGCTGCATTTTCAGTTGCTATTTTTATGTTTAGGATTTAACTATAACGTTGGCAGTGCATCTGTCTCTGAAGGCACCTTCAATAATGGAAAAGAGAAGTAACTTCAAATGGTGGCTTCATTTTTTATGGTTTTGCCTCCTTTTTTGTGTTTCGTTTGGAGAAGTCCGTTATGTCCTTCCAGAAGAGATGCAACGGGGGTCGGTTATCGGGAATGTTGCGCGGGATCTGGGGCTGGGAGTGACGGAGCTTGATGCTCGTCGAGCCCGTGTTGTTGCAGAAGGAACTAGCCAGCTGTGTGAACTGGACACTGCGTCAGGCAATCTTTTGATCAGCCAACGGATAGACCGAGAGGAGCTCTGCGCGCAAGCCAGTGTCTGCACCCTACAGTATCAGCTCCTACTTGAAGATCCCCTTCAAGCATACAGCTTAGTTTTAGATGTTGCAGATATAAATGACAACAGTCCAGTGTTTGCTGCAGGGGAAATACAACTAGATTTAGTCGAATCCACAGTTCTGGGGAGACGCTTTCCCTTGGAGAGCGCGCATGACCCAGATCTGGGAACCAACTCGGTCCGTGAATATAAACTGAGCCCGAATGATCACTTTGCACTGGAAATGAGCACCCAAATAAACGGCAATGCTTATCTGGAACTAGTTCTGAAAAAACCCTTGGACCGGGAGGCAAAAGCTGAACATGTACTGAAAATCAATGGAATTGACGGGGGAAATCCAGTCAGATCAGGAACTGCTTCTATCCACGTCCGTGTTTTGGACGCCAATGATAATGTCCCAGTTTTTAGCCAGCGAGTTTACAAAGCTTCTGTGCCAGAGAACTCGGCCATAGGGACTGCCATAGCAACGCTGAATGCCACGGACTTAGACGAAGGTGTTTATGGAGACATTACATACTCTTTCAGTCACCTGTCAGACAAGATGGGGGGAGTTATTGAAATTAACCCCCTGAGTGGAGAAGTTCGGGTGGCGGGTCTTATTGACTATGAAGAGGCTAGTACGCACGAGCTGGATGTTCAGGCTAAAGATGGTGGTGGTCAGGCTTCTCACTGCAAGCTTATAGTTGACATCATCGACGTAAACGACAATAAACCTGTCATAGAGATAAAGTCAGCCTCTCCTAACGTGGCCGAAGACTCCAAACCAGGAACTATGGTTGCTCTGATGAATGTTTATGACCTGGACACTGGGAGTAGTGGGCGCGTCACCTGTACAATCTCAGACAATGTTCCGTTTAAATTTGTATCAGAGGTCAAAAACTATTACATGTTGGTGACTGACGGGATACTAGACCGAGAATTTCAACCAGAGTATAACATCACAATTACTGCCACTGATGCGGGTTCTCCCTCACTCTCTAGTGTAAAGGTTTTAACAATAATGGTTAATGATATAAATGATAACCCTCCGACTTTTAAGCAGAGCAAGTACGATGCCAACATCTTGGAAAACCAACCTGTTGGCACGTTTGTGATGAAAGTGAACGCAGAGGACATTGATGACGGGTCTAACTCTAAAATACTGTACGAAATATCAAGGGACACAAACTCAGAAGTGTCCTCCTTCCTTACCATAAACTCAGAAACGGGGGAGCTCTTCACATCACGCCTGTTTGATTACGAACAGTTAGTCCACTTCCAGATTAAGGTGACAGCTCGAGATGGAGGCGACCCTCCACTCTCCACCACCTGCACTGTAAACGTTTTTATTAAGGACCAAAATGACAATACACCTGTCGTCCTATATCCTGTCCAAACCACAGGGTTCATTGCTGAAGATATGGTGCCAGCTGAAGCACCTAGAGGTTACCTGGTTACTAAGGTGGTAGCTGTGGACGCCGACTCTGGGCATAACGCCTGGCTTTCCTACAGAATAATCACAGCAACGCGGCCTAACCTGTTTATTGTCGGTCTGCATACAGGAGAAATCAGGACTGTGCGAGCATTCATGGAGGACGATGAACCGAAACAAACTGTTACAGTTTTAGTAACGGATAACGGGCCCGAGTCTCTCTCCGCCACTGTTACAGTCAGTATAGCAATTGGAGACGGGCTGCCTGTTTTAAACGAACTCTTTGAGTTTGCTGACGAATCACAGGACAACGATAACTTAACGCTCTATTTGATTATCGCTCTGGCTGGCGTTTCCTTTCTTTTCATCCTTTTAATCAGTGGAGTGTTTTATTTTAAGCTCTGCCGGCGTGATTATGTTTACCGTTCAACCGCCGCTAGTCTCCCCGTTTTCCCCACGGCCTACTGCACCCCTAGTTTTACAGATATAAGCCGTTGTGGGACGCTGCTGAAAGATGAGCGGTACGATTCATTCTTAACCACTGGGTCGTGGAGAGGCGATTTTCGCTTCAGCTCAAACACAGACACTGACACACTAAAGAAAAGAAGCGCAGCTTATCAAAAAAGCACCCTAAGGCGCGCTAGTACAGATAGAGCTACTCTGAAGGTAAGGGTAGGCGCACCGTATATCTGGTCAAATGAAAATCTGCCATAATATAGTGTAAACACATGTTGTAAAATAATCCCCGTGCAGTGAATTTATTTGGACCCTCTGACTTTCAAATATTTCATAATTACATTCGTTTTTGTCCTGGTTGTATAGAATTACTGGAAAAATACATATTGTGACAATGTATATTTAAAAAGTCAACATTTTTCTACAGGGGTACTTGTGCATGTCAATCAATGTTTTGTAATGTTCTCTTTGCATATAACCTAAACCTCATCCCCTCCACGACCCCAGCTTGAACATACAGACAATCTTATCTATCTTCGGGAATATGTTTCCTTTGTGAGAGGGATATAAATACATTTAATATGGTTAATGTGTCTCATTTCCTTCATTTGAAATGCATGGTGGACTTTTCTGGCTACTCTCACTGTATCTTCTGACAGTAACGCAGTTGAGGAAATGTAGTCCTAGCTATTTATCTTTTGTTGGCCTTGGTCGTGGCATATTTGTTTTTGCCTCTGTTTATGTATTTGTGTATAACAGCCTTCATACTTTTAATTATTGTCCATTTTTTAGTGGAGTACACTGCAGCCAAGTTTTGATGATGCTACTTTATGATCTCAAAAAATAACACGATTTGTGGTGTGATAGAGACATAATAAGAGCTTTGCACTGCTATTAATTGAACAGTATGTAAACAGACTACGACTGTATACAGATGAAAAATAAACTTGATGTTAAATAAAACTAAACATCCTCTCTTCTTACATCTCTGCTCTGGCCCTCAAATGTGTACGATTCAATGATACAAAGTACTTACACTGATCAGCCATAACATTATGAGCACTGACTGGTGAACACTGATTATCTGGTTATCATGGCACCTGACAGTGGGTGGGATATATTAGGCAGCAAGTTAACATTTTGTTGATGTGTTAGAAGCAGAAAAAATGGGCAGCGTGAGGATTTGAGCAACTTTGACAAGGGCCAAATTGTTATGATTAGATGACTTGGTCAAAGTGTCTCCAAAACTGCAGCTCTAGTGGGGTGTTCCTGGTCTGCAGTGGTCAGTACCTATCAAAAGTGGTCCAAGGAAGAAAAAGCGGTGAACTGGAGACAAAGTCATGGGCAGTCAAGGCTCACTGATGTACGTGGGGAGCGAAGACTGGCCCATGTGGTCTGATCCAACAGACAAGCTACTGTAGCTCAAACTGCTGAAAAGGTTAATTCTGGTTCTCATAGAAAGGTGTCAGAACACACAGTGCGTCACAGTTTGTTGTGTATGAGGCTGCATAACATTATGACCACCAGGGTGCCCAGGTGGTCATAATGGAGGATGATTCCTTTTAAAAGCTCAGCTATTGTATAAAATCAGCTGGGCCTCTCTTTCTTTCTTTCTTTCTTTCTTTCTTTCTATATATAATATTGTTTTTTGAAATTAGCAGTGGAATTAAAGCAGCATCAAGACACAAATGCTCAGGACATACAACAGTAAAAAAAAGAGAGATAATGATATAAACAACAGAAAACAAAATAATGTTATATCTATAAAAGTATCGTAGTTTGAAACTGCACTCAGGTCAGTGGTTAGAGTATTATATAACAATTAAATGATGATGTGTGTGTGTGTGTGTGTGTGTGTGTGTGTGTGTGTGTGTGTGTGTGTGTGTTTGTGTGTGTGTGTGTGTGTGCTTGCTTTCCTGCCTGCCTTCTACTGACTATGTCATGGTAGTGAAGCAGAGAGGTTTTGGCAGCAAAAGAATTCCGATGTGAATTCATGTGTGTTCCTGTTCGTGTTATAGCTGCAGGCTCATTTGTGCTCCTAATTTCCGCCATGGAAAGAGAGAGAGAAAAAAACAAGCAGTGTTTAATGTTTTATTATTTTCTGGGTCACAAGAGCAGTTTTTAAGCAGTGTGGTTGACAACATTGGAGAATCATAGAAAAGTATGTAAATTTAACAGCATGACTGATTTTAATTGCAAGCATCAGAGAGTTTTCAGTGTTTTTAAATATTGAGGGTAGCTTAGTTTTGTTTAATGGGAATGTCTTGTGCACAGCAGGCTATTAAATGTTGGGAAACATAATGTGTTTAATTATAGGAGTGGGATAGCAACACCTTTGAGCTACACTTTGTGTGTATTTGGTTATAAGACAGAGACAGTATATTTCATAAGGCATTTCTGTAGACATACATTTCTTTTTCTTGACACTTTTTAAAAAATGATTTGTTGTCAGGGTTAATAATTCATCATTGTTCTAAATAATAACATCAAAGGTGGTTAAAAAATATAGGAAGCATAGTGACATATAAGTTTAGTGTTCGGAAACAGACGTATTCAGCATTAGGTTAAATTAGAGGAGAGATGTGTCTTCCTATGGCAACAATCCTACCTACCTTCTGAAGACTCAATTAAAAGAGGAACACACGGCACGCAATTTTATTATCAGTGTTCTGCAGTGAGCTGGAAATGGAGCAGAACAAAGCTAAGCAGGTTTAAGCTTTAGCTTGGTTGACAATATCTTGTTTTTATTTCCCCAAAAATAGCTAAATGAATTAGGAAACATACTGGTTTCAGCAACTGATGAACTTGGAGTAGCCCTTACTTCTTTGGGCTGATTACACAACAAGACATATCACAGTGTCTGATATTTCACTGGATCAAACCATTATATTATACATTATTTCACTGTGGATATACAAATGAATGTAAAATAATGTGACAAGAGATGATCCATTTCTGTTTATCAGGATTCATACTAACAGTTTTCCTTTTTCTCCTTTCTTTCATGGTGCACTCTTCGAATGAAACTTCCATTTTGATGCAGCAGGTAAGATAATTATCAGTTTTCTTTCTCCTTGAATCTCACACAGTACACGTATATAGACCTACCATGCATACGTATGCATGTTAGTATTACATCAACACCATACCCAACTCCCACAATCAATATGGAACACAGCTGACCCTGAATGAGTTTCTATCATCCATCTCTTTCTTTTGCTTTCGCTCTTTTCTTCTGTATCTCTTTTCCAACATACACAAACTGTATTGAAACAAACAGACAAACCTAACATTATGAATGTTTGTAAGGCACATATCTTCTCCGATATTGCTTTAAAAGTAATTTTCATGCAAGGCTGAAATGGTTGCTATTAGTCTTGTAATGCAGGCAGCTGTATTGCTCTTATTTGTGTGTGCCATGTGCTTACACCCTAGGCTTTAAACTACATTAATATTAATAATCAAGCTGCTTCTGCGCAGCCACTGCCTGAATAATGCACAATCATGATGTGCAGAATGTTATGCTCTGCAGCAGTATATGCTAATATTATGTGTGAACATGGGGACGATGCATGGCACTACTGTGACCCATTTAAGTGTAGGCATCCCTACCTGTGCAGAAATCAAGTTTTAGCTGCATGGATAAGAAACGGTGTGAAATGTGTCAGTATTTGTTCGTGCTTGTGGATGAGTGTTGCAGTAGTTTCATATTAGATGTTTAATTCCACTGCTCAAATGTAGGTCACTGGACTTATCAGTCAGATTGGATCAGCAGAGAAAAGATTATCTATCTATCTATCTATCTATCTATCTATCTATCTATCTATCTATCTGATCACTCTGTATTGTCTTACTTTATGTGTATTCCCAAGCTTACCCACTTGTATTTTTAACCATAACGTTTCACTCTTGACTCATACTGACTCTCAGACTGAGAAAAACAAAGGAGATATTGAAGAATTGAAGGTTCATTTAAAGGTTGGACATGAAGGGTGTGTAACGTTTGGATACAGTAGATTACACAGAGCAGACAGAGCATTGTTCCACACAAACCGATGATGGTGTTGTTTTACTTTACCACTGTTGGTGGTGCTGTTGCCTAAGCAGACTGTTTGTCCAACACCAGCTTTACCACAAGTCACCGCCCGTCTGTGAGGAAAATAGAGGATTGTTTTGTACTCGCTAAGACTCTATGGAAGGTGGCATTGTATGGATTTGATTTAAGATCACAAAACATACGGTCTATGCTGTGAGCGAAATAGGAGGCCTCTTTCCCTGTACGGATAACTGTAATTTTGGATCTGACATTTTTTGGGGAAAATGGATTTTCTGAAGAGCAAAGGCACCTCACTGGATTGGAGAGTCTCCATTTTGATTCTCTGCGTTGTTGCTGCGGTTAGCGGACAAATTCGTTATTCTATACCTGAGGAGATGAGGAAAGGGCTGTTTGTCGGAGACGTTGCTAAAGACCTGGGCTTGGATGTTAAAAGGTTGGTTTCTGGTCGGGCTCGACTCGCAATAGATGGCGATCACCAATATGTCGCGCTCAACCAGAACAAAGGGCATATCGTTGTCAATGAAAGAATTGACAGAGAAAAATTATGCGCCAAGAAATCCCCCCTGTAGCTTTAGTCTAGAAATTGTCCTCGAAGATCCACTTGAATTGTTTTCCATTACCATCGAAATACAAGATGTAAACGACCATGCCCCTGCTTTTCCCAAAAGGAAATTAATTTGGAAATAAGCGAATCGACGCCCACGGGGACTGTATTCCTTCTTGATAGCGCAGCTGATCCAGACGTGGGAATAAACTCGCTGCAAAGTTACTCTTTAAAAGCAAACGATCTTTTTGTTCTCAAACAACACACGCGAACGGATGGTAGTAAGTATGCTGAAATGATGCTTCACAGTGGTTTGGACCGCGAGAGACAAAGCGAGCATACGCTCATATTAACGGCTGCAGATGGTGGAGAACCGCAGAGGTCTGGAACAGTAAAGATACATGTAACTGTTCTGGACGCAAACGACAACGCACCCGTTTTCACACAGTCTGTATTCAAAGCATCTGTCTTGGAAAATGCTTTGCGTGGCGCAGTTATTGCCAGAGTCAGTGCCGTAGATGCGGACCAGGGTTACAATGGTAACATCACATATTCTTTCACCCACCTAGAGGAGGATTCCTCCTGTCCTTTCGAAATAAACTCGTACACCGGAGAGGTTAAACTCACCGGTGACATTGATTATGAGGTTTCTCCAAATTACGAAATAAATCTTCAAGCAAAAGATCCATGGGGTGTAGTCGGCGCCAGCAAATTGATAATTGAGATTGGAGATGTGAATGATAACCGTCCAGTTATCACAATGGCTTCATATTCGGGTAAAATTTCAGAGGATTCTACTCCGGGCACAGTTGTGGCCTTGATTAGTGTTCAAGATAAAGATTCCGGTAAAAATGGACAGGTGCATTTAAATATAGATGAAATTCTCCCGTTCAAAATTAAATCGTCTCTAAGAAACTATTACACATTGGTCACGGAGCAAGTTCTGGACCGAGAAAAGCTTTCTAAGTACAACATCACTCTCACTGCCACAGATGAGGGCTTGCCCGCCTTATCAAGCAGCAAAACCGTCGTTTTAGACGTTATTGATATTAATGACAACGCACCGGCTTTTAGCCAAAGTGTTTATAGCACTCAGGTAATGGAGAACAATTCTCCTGGTGGCACTCTGTTGCAGATCCACGCCACCGATCCAGATCAGGGTCAGAATGCGCGCATGTCGTATTTTCTTATTGACGGTGATGTTAGTGGAAATCCGGTCTCTGCATATTTCTCCATTAATACAGAGAGTGGAGTCATTCAGTCTTTGCGTTCACTCGACTATGAACAAGTCAAAGAGTATAAAATACGAGTTAAAGCACAAGATGGAGGCTCGCCACCACTAAGTAGTAACACAACAGTTATTGTGCGTGTCCAGGACCAGAACGACAACCCTCCTCAGGTTCTGTACCCAGTCCAGACTGGTGGCTCTCTGGTGGCTGAGATGGTGCCTCGTTCAGCAGATGTGGGCTATCTGGTCACTAAAGTGGTGGCTGTTGATGTGGACTCTGGACAGAATGCCTGGCTCTCCTATAAACTGCAGAAAGCCACAGACAGGGCGCTGTTTGAAGTGGGCTTACAGAATGGAGAAATAAGAACTATCCGCCAAGTCACTGATAAAGATGCTGTGAAACAAAGACTGACTGTTATAGTGGAGGACAACGGGCAGCCCTCTCGTTCAGCTACAGTCATTGTTAACGTGGCGGTGGCGGACAGCTTCCCTGAAGTGCTGTCGGAGTTCACTGACTTTACACACGACAAGGAGTACAATGACAGCCTGACTTTTTACTTAGTGTTGGCTTTGGCTGTAGTTTCCTTCCTCTTCATCACGTGTTTAGTGGTTATTATATCAGTGAAAGTCTACAGATGGAGACAGTCTCGCGTCCTGTATCACTCCAATCTCCCTGTGATTCCATATTATCCTCCACGTTACTCAGACACTTTGGGGACAGGGACTCTCCAACACGTGTACAATTACGAGGTGTGCAGGACGACTGACTCCAGAAAGAGTGACTGTAAGTTCGGCAGAGCTGGTAGTCAGAACGTGCTGATAATGGACCCCAGTTCTACAGGGACGATGCAGCGGATACAGAGTGAAAAGAGCATCCTGGATGAACCAGATTCTCCTCTAGAGGTTAGTTAAATAAGCCAGCTGGGTCTATGTGCGTTTTTTATCTATCTATCTATCTATCTATCTATCTATCTATCTATCTATCTATCTATCTATCTATTATTGCATTGATAAAAACTGCTGCTTCATGATGTCATTTTCAGCACCATGGACAGCGTAACAGTTTGCATCACCTTATAAAATGCTGTCTGTTAAAGCCTCCATAGATGCAGCTTTTTAAAAGCACATCCTCATGAATTAATCTTACACAAATTTTATTATGTAACTTTGTTTTATTAGTAAAATGCATTTTGATGGAAACTAAGTTTTCCAACGATGTTCAAACTTCAAATCGCAAAGTTTACTGCCAAAGTTTTCACTTTGTTGTTTATACAGTAATCTCGTATGATATGAAAGGATGCTGTCTGATATAATGGCCCTCGGAAAAGTTGATGTAAGAATAAAATAACGTTAAAATAATGTTGTGCTGCTGAAAAGCATATTGCATAACCTGAATCCTCCTACAATTCTCTTCAGAATATTAAATGGACTAGCCTTCTCTCTGTCTTTTCAGTGTATATTATTGTTCAACTTGTCCAAACATAATTGTTGCTATCAACTTATTTATGAGGAGAGTGCATTAATTCCACATCAGTCTTAATGAGAGTTTGTAAACTGTTGAATCACTGGGAATCATTAACATGGTCTTAGAATTCAAACATTCATATTTCCCTTAAAAACAACAATTATATATATATTTTTTATTTTAAATAAGTTGTCTAGTTTTTTTCTTTCTGGTCCAGTCCACTGTTTGTGAATATTTTCAGAATGAGATTTCATTTTCAGTTATTTTTGACAGAGCGTTTCGTGTTCGACGTAATTTTTTATGATATAATATGCTGATTTGAAACGTGTTTTAGCTTCCTTAATAGTCATTCCAAAGTGATTTCCAAACGAGGTGTGTTCAGTTTGTCTATATACAAGTCTAAGTATAGCAGGGGCCTCATTTGTTGTTCACCTTTTAGGCTCTTAGAGACGCTGTTGGTCAGCTAAATATTTTCTGTGTTCTGTCGTCATTCAGTCCATCCCCGATTGACTACACAGTGAAGAAGGCTCTTTCTGTTTTATCGAGGTTCAGAGCGAACGTGTTCTCACACACTTGCATATAAACGTTGAAGACGTGTCTAGGTGTTACCAGGAAACGGATTTCACAACCTGATTTACCGTCATATCAGTTGGATTTTCATTCTTTGTTGCCACGATGGCAACACGAGGATTTCTCACCAGCATATCCGCAAGATGGCTATTGTTTTATGGACTGCGACGGCAAATAGGACTGTTTATGTTGCTGCTTCATGTTGTTAACATGGTAGGTGGTCAGATTCGTTATTCTATACCAGAGGAGATGAAGAAAGGCTCTGTTATTGGTAACGTTGCACAAGATCTTGGTTTGGATTTGAAAAGGCTTCGTTCTGGGCGGGCCCGTATCGTGACCGGGGAAAATATCCAGTACACCGAGCTGAAGACAGACAAAGGGATTCTCGTCGTGAATGAGAGAATAGACCGAGAGGAGCTTTGTGGAGACGTAACGCCGTGTAGCTTCAGCTTTGAGGTTATTTTAGAAAATCCAATCGAACTGCACAGAATAACTGTGGAGGTTTTGGATATAAATGATCACGCTCCCGTCTTCCCAAATAGAGATACTCCTATCCGCCTCGAAATAAGTGAATCAGCTGTAGTTGGAGTTCAGTTTCCACTGCAGAATGCAGAGGATCTAGATGTGGGGCAAAATGCGCTACAAGATTTTGTTTTATCACACAACGACAATTTTATTTTGAAGCAACATGCAAATCCAGATGGCAGTAAATATGTTGAAATGGTGCTCCAGAAGCCTTTAGATAGAGAGCGACATCCACATTTGTCTTTAAAATTAATCGCAGTGGACGGAGGAACTCCACAGAGATCAGGTACAGTGAATATAGATATTACCGTGTTAGATGCCAATGACAATGCTCCGGTTTTTAACCAATCCGTGTATAAAGCATCTGTGATGGAAAACACGATGAAAGGCACTAGTATTGTTACAGTAAATGCCACAGACGCGGATAGCGGTTCAAATGGACTTATTACTTATAGTTTGTCTAAAATGAAAGGAAGTGCAGCAAATAAATTCAGTATTGATGAAATCACAGGAACAATTTATGTGGCTGGTCAAATAGATTATGAAAAGGACAGAAAATACGAGGTGAGGGTCGAGGCAAAGGATCGGGGTGGCTTAACTGGGACAAGTAAAGTTATATTAGATGTTTTTGATATTAACGACAATGCCCCAGTTATAAATATTATGTCATTTTCTAGCCCCTTGTCTGAAGATGCACCCCCTGGTACAACAATTGCTGTTTTGAACATAAAAGATGCCGATTCTGAGAAAAATGGGCAAATCAAATGTTCTATTGATGGAAAACTTCCATTTAAGATCGAATCATCTTTAACAAACTATTACAATTTAATCTCAGAGCAATATTTTGATAGAGAATCTGTCTCAGAATATAACATAACAATAACAGCCACGGATTTGGGGTCTCCCCCTCTTCCCAGTTCAACAAAATTGCATCTTAAAATATCTGACGTAAACGACAACCCACCATTGTTTGATAAAAACAACTATTCTGCTTATATCACAGAGAATAATTCCCCCGGAGTTTCCATATTTGCTGTTAGTGCGCGAGACTCTGATTGGAATCAAAACGCGAGAATCTCTTATCTTTTAGAGGAAATACAAGTCAGTGGTAGTCCAGTTTCTACTTATGTGTCTTTAAACTCTGAAACTGGAGTCCTTAACGCGGTCCGTTCCTTTGATTATGAGCAAATTAAACGGCTTCAGTTAATCGTCAAAGCTCAGGATGGAGGCTCCCCTCCTCTCAGTAGCAATGTGAGTGTGAAAATAATGATCCAGGACCAGAACGACAACCCCCCTCAGGTTCTGTACCCAGTCCAGACTGGTGGCTCTCTGGTGGCTGAGATGGTGCCTCGTTCAGCAGATGTGGGCTATCTGGTCACTAAAGTGGTGGCTGTTGATGTGGACTCTGGACAGAATGCCTGGCTCTCCTATAAACTGCAGAAAGCCACAGACAGGGCGCTGTTTGAAGTGGGCTTACAGAATGGAGAAATAAGAACTATCCGCCAAGTCACTGATAAAGATGCTGTGAAACAAAGACTGACTGTTATAGTGGAGGACAACGGGCAGCCCTCTCGTTCAGCTACAGTCATTGTTAACGTGGCGGTGGCGGACAGCTTCCCTGAAGTGCTGTCGGAGTTCACTGACTTTACACACGACAAGGAGTACAATGACAACCTGACTTTTTACTTAGTGTTGGCTTTGGCTGTAGTTTCCTTCCTCTTCATCACGTGTTTAGTGGTTATTATATCAGTTAAAATCTACAGATGGAGACAGTCTCGCGTCCTGTATCACTCCAATCTCCCTGTGATTCCATATTATCCTCCACGTTACTCAGACACTTTGGGGACAGGGACTCTCCAACACGTGTACAATTACGAGGTGTGCAGGACGACTGACTCCAGAAAGAGTGACTGTAAGTTCGGCAGAGCTGGTAGTCAGAACGTGCTGATAATGGACCCCAGTTCTACAGGGACGATGCAGCGGATACAGAGTGAAAAGAGCATCCTGGATGAACCAGACTCTCCTCTAGAGGTTAGTTAAATAAGCCAGCTGGGTCTATGTGCTTTTTTTATCTATCTATCTATCTATCTATCTATCTATCTATCTATCTATCTATTATTGCATTGTTAAAACCGCTGATTCATGTTGTCATTTTCAGAACCATGGACAGCGTAACAGTTTGCATCACCTTGTAAAATGCTGTCTGTTAAAGTCTCCATAGATGCAGCTTTCTAAAACCACATCCTCATGAATTAATCTTATACGAACTTTATTATGTAACTATGTTTTATTAGTAAAATGCATTTTGAGGGAAACTAAGTTGTCCAATGATGTTCAAACTTCAAAGCGTAAACTTTGCAGCCAAATTTTCACTTTGTTGTTTATACAATAATCTCGTATGATATGAAAGGATGCGCTCTGATATAGTGGCTCTTGGAAAAGTTGATGTAAGAACAAAATGATGTTAAAATAATGTTGCGCTGCTGAAAAGCATATTGCAGAACCTGAATCCTCCTACAATTCTCTTCAGAATAGTAAAGGGACTAGGCTTCTTTCTGCCTTTTCTGTGTATATAACTGTTCAGCATGCCCAAAGAGAATTGTTGCTGTCAACTTATTTATGAGGAGAGTGCATTAATTCCACATCAGTCTTAATGAGAGTTTGTAAACTTTTGAATCACTGGGAGTCATTAACATGGTCTTAGAATTCAAACATTCATATTTCCCTTAAAGACAAGAATTACATATATGTTTTATTTGAAATAGGTTGTCTAGTTTTGTTCTTTCGGATCCAGTCCACTGTTTTTTAATCGTTTCAGAATGAGATTTCATTTTCAGTTATTTTTGACAGAACGTTTTGCGTTCGAAATATTTTTTTTATGATATAATATGCTGATTTGAAACGTGTTTTAATTTATAGCTTCCTTAATAGTCATTCCAAAGTGATTTCCACGTGAGGTGTGTTCAGTTTGTCTATATACAAGTCTAAGTATAGCAGGGGCCTCATTTGTTGTTCAACTTTTAGGCTCTGAGGGACGCTGTTGGTCAGCAAAAATATTTTCTCTCTTCTGTCGTCATTCAGTCCATCCCCGACTGACTACACAGTGAAGAAGGCTCTTTCTGTTTTATCGAGGTTCAGAGCGAACGTGTTCTCACACACTTGCATATAAACGTTGAATACGTCTCTAAGTGTTACCAGGAAACGGATTTCACAACCTGATTTACCGTCATATCAGTTGGATTTGCATTCTTTGTTGCCACGATGGCAACACGAGGATTTCTCACCAGCATATCCGCAAGATGGCTATTGTTTTATGGACTGCGACGGCAAATAGGACTGCTTTTGTTGCTGCTTCATGTTGTGAACATGGTAGGTGGTCAGATTCGTTATTCTATACCAGAAGAGATGAAGAAAGGATCTGTTATTGGTAACGTTGCACAAGATCTTGGTTTGGATCTGAAAAGGCTCCGTTCTGGGCGGGCCCGTATCGTCACCGGGGAAAATATCCAGTACACCGAGCTGAAGACAGACAAAGGGATTCTTGTCGTGAATGAGAGAATAGACCGAGAGGAGCTCTGTGGAGACGTAACGCCGTGTAGCTTCAGCTTTGAGGTTATTTTAGAAAATCCAATGGAGCTGCACAGAATAACTGTGGAGGTTTTGGATATAAATGATCACGCTCCAGTCTTCAAAAATAAAGACAGGCCCATCAGTTTTGAAATAAGTGAATTAGCTGCAGTCGGAGTCCAGTTTCCACTGCAGAGTGCAGAGGATCAAGATGTGGGGCAAAACGCTTTGCAAAATTATGTTTTGTCACCAAACGACAATTTTATTTTGAAACAGCATCCAAATCCAGACGGAAGCAAACATTGTGAAATTGTGCTCCAGAAGCCTTTAGACAGAGAACAGCGTCCCAGTTTGTCTTTAAAATTAATCGCAGTTGACGGAGGAACTCCACAGCGAACAGGTACAGTGAATATAGATATTACCGTGTTAGATGCTAACGACAACGTTCCGGTTTTTAACCAATCCGTATATAAAGCATCTGTGATGGAAAACACGATGAAAGGCACTAGTATTGTTACAGTAAATGCCACAGACGCGGACAGCGGTTCAAATGGACTCATTACTTATAGTTTGTCTCAAATGAAAGGGAGTGCAGCGGATATATTTAATATTGATGAAATCACAGGAACAATTTCTGTGGCTGGTCAAATAGATTATGAAAAGGACAGAAAATACGAGTTGAGGGTCGAGGCAAAGGATCAGGGTGGCTTAATCGGAACAAGTAAAGTTATAATTGATGTTTTTGATATTAACGACAATGCCCCAGTTATAAATATTATGTCATTTTCCAGCCCTGTATCTGAGGATGCACCCCCTGATACAACGATTGCTATTTTAAACATAAAAGATGCCGATTCTGAGAAAAATGGGCAAATCAAATGTTCCATAGATGTAAAACTTCCATTTAAGATCGAATCATCTTTAACAAACTATTACAATTTAATCTCAGATCAGTATTTTGATAGAGAATCTGTCTCAGAATATAATATAACAATAACAGCCACAGATTTAGGGACTCCCCCTCTTTCCAGTTCAACAAAGCTACATCTTAAAATATCTGACGTAAACGACAACCCACCATTATTTGATAAAAACAGCTATTCTGCTTATATCACAGAGAATAACTCCCCCGGAGTTTCCATATTTGCTGTTAGTGCGCGAGACTCTGATTGGAATCAAAACGCGAGAATCTCTTATCTTTTAGAGGACACACAAGTCAGTGGTAGTCCAGTTTCTACTTATGTGTCTTTAAACTCTGAAACTGGAGTGCTTAACGCGGTCCTTTCCTTTGATTATGAGCAAATTAAACAGCTTCAGTTAATCGTCAAAGCTCAGGATGGAGGCTCCCCTCCACTCAGTAGCAATGTGAGTGTGAAAATAATGATCCAGGACCAGAACGACAACCCCCCTCAGGTTCTGTACCCAGTCCAGACTGGTGGCTCTCTGGTGGCTGAGATGGTGCCTCGTTCAGCAGATGTGGGCTATCTGGTCACTAAAGTGGTGGCTGTTGATGTGGACTCTGGACAGAATGCCTGGCTCTCCTATAAACTGCAGAAAGCCACAGACAGGGCGCTGTTTGAAGTGGGCTTACAGAATGGAGAAATAAGAACTATCCGCCAAGTCACTGATAAAGATGCTGTGAAACAAAGACTGACTGTTATAGTGGAGGACAACGGGCAGCCCTCTCGTTCATCTACAGTCATTGTTAATGTGGCGGTGGCGGACAGCTTCCCTGAAGTGCTGTCGGAGTTCACTGACTTTACACACGACAAGGAGTACAATGACAACCTGACTCTTTACTTAGTGTTGGCTTTGGCTGTAGTTTCCTTCCTCTTCATCACGTGTTTAGTGGTTATTATATCAGTGAAAGTCTACAGATGGAGACAGTCTCGTGTCCTGTATCACTCCAATCTCCCTGTGATTCCATATTATCCTCCACGTTACTCAGACACTTTGGGAACAGGGACTCTCCAACATGTGTACAATTACGAGGTGTGCAGGACGACTGACTCCAGAAAGAGTGACTGTAAGTTCGGCAGAGGTGGAAGTCAGAACGTGCTGATAATGGACCCCAGTGCTACAGGGACGATGCAGAGGATACAGAGTGAAAAGAGCATCCTGGATGAACCAGACTCTCCTCTAGAGGTCAGTTAGGATAATATATCTTTCTTTCTTTCTTTTGTCCATTCATCTCTTTTCATCTTTTTAAATTGCATTGATGGAGAACAGCTGAATACTGAACTGTCATTTTCAGCACCATGGACAGCATCACAGTGGCTCAGTTCATAAGAATTGTCCTTCTGCAACCCCCCTTTGCAGTTTCAGCAGTAGTTTCCAACTCTATTTCATGCAAAATATGTTGATATTAATGTATTTTACTTTTCCAAAATATAATAGTACAGCACAGCTAAACAGCCAACCTTTTTCATTTAGTTAATATACTATCTGCACATGGATTTCTCAGTTAAAGTTGTAGCAAGCATCAGTCATTAACATATTAGTACTTATTGTATATTGCTTATTCTGTATTGCTTGATTCATCAGAATCTCTCATGGCATGTTTTGATCGCATTTGCTGCACTACATAAAGTTCAAACTACTTCCTACATTTGTGCTGTTCACCACTACTTAACATAAGAACAGTTACATATGACTGTAGATTACAGGAGAGTGTTGTACCTATATTATTATTGCCTTTATATTACAACCTCAAAGTGATTTAATTGTTTTAATGGAAGGGTCTGATAGAGGGGTCAATGATGCAATTTTGAAATAAACGTGTTTACATTTTTATACTGGATTGCTTGTGTAGAATTTCCCTTTAGTTGGACTGTGTTTTATGGTAAGTTGATTCTTTTTTGGAGATTATATATTATTTTAATTTTATTTTTGTAGTTCTCCTGCTTACTGTTTGCAGTCCTAAAATATGCTGTGTTGTATGGGATCACTAATTATGACGGCCCCTGAGTACTAATGAATCTATCATATGCTAATTAATGTATTTGTTTCAACTTTGACGTCTCTGACTGTTGATGGTATTATTCCTCTCTATAATGGGAACTGCCAGTATTCAGTTTCTATGAAAATAGTACTTGCAATAATCTTACGTCCTCATGTTGATATTCATTGACTGGACTCTAAGGGACGCTGTTGGTCAAGTAAAAACAAATCTGAACAGTGTTTCAGGCGGTGCCTTTCACCATTCTGCTCTGTGGAGAGTCGATATGCTTTAACAGCGTTGAGTTTGGCGCAGACTGGCTTTGCTTTGACATTTTTTACACTACCAGATAAAGGAAGCTGGAAATACGAATATCTTCATCATAAACGGCACCTGTATTGCGTTATTGTTAATCATTTGGAATTGTAAAAGACGTTTTTCGATGGTATAATTTTCTATAATTTATTTGGAAACATGGATTTCGGAAAATTTGTCTCCCGGACTCTAAGATGGCGTTGCCACAGCCTGACGTCGCAAAGGCTTCTCTTTATTCTTTGTCTCAGTCATATTGCCTCTGGTCAGATACGTTATTCTATCCCAGAAGAGATGAAGAAGGGATCCCTTATTGGTAATGTCGCTTTGGACCTTGGAATAGACATGCAGAGGCTCCGTTCTGGCCGGGCCCGTATCGTGACCGGAGAAAGCATCCAGTACACCGAGCTGAAGACAGACAAAGGGACTTTGGTTGTGAATGAGCGAATAGACCGAGAGCAGCTTTGTGGAGACGTGACGCCGTGTAGCTTCAGCTTTGATTTGATTTTAGAAAACCCGATGGAACTACACCATGTTACGGTCGAAGTATTGGATATTAATGATAATTCACCTTCCTTTCATCAGCACGACATGCAGCTGACCATCGGAGAATCAGCAGCACCGGGAGCGCGTTTTGTTTTACCCACAGTCAATGATCCTGATGTAGGAGTTAACGGGCTTCAGGACTATAATTTATCTCCAAATGAAAATTTTATTTTAAAAAAGCATTCAAATACTGACGGAAGAAAATATGCGGAGATGGTACTTGAGAAACCGCTGGATAGGGAGCGATATCCAAGTCTGTCTCTAAAGCTGATAGCAGTGGACGGTGGAACACCGCAGAAATCTGGTACAGTAAATATAGATATCACTGTCCTAGATGCTAACGATAACTCTCCTGTTTTTAATCAGTCAGTCTACAAAGCCACTGTAATGGAAAATGCCGCAAAGGGTACCTATATCATCACTGTGAATGCAACTGACGCAGATAGCGGATCAAATGGTTTGATTTATTATTCTATTTCCAAAATGCAAGGCAGTATTGACAGTATATTCGAAATTGACAAGACAACGGGTGTAATATTTCTCGCAGGACAGGTTGACTATGAAAAAGCTAAGAAGTATGAAATTCGCATTGAAGCAACAGACCAAGGAGCTTTAACAGACTCGAGTAAAGTCATAGTTGAGGTGACTGACGTAAATGATAACCCACCTGTTATTAATGTGATGTCATTCACTAGTCCTGTCTCAGAGGATTCTCCTCCTGGTACAACTATTGGGATTATAAATGTGAAAGATCTTGATTCAGGTGATAACGGACAAGTAAATTGTAGAATAGAACAAAATGCACCTTTTAAGATTAAATCTAGTTTAAGGAATTACTACACTTTAGTGACAGACACTGTATTAGATCGTGAAAGTGTTTCAGAATATAACATCACTGTTGTTGCGACAGATGCAGGAATTCCGTCTCTTTCGACAAAGAAAACATTTAATGTAAAGGTCTCTGATGTAAACGATAATGCTCCAGTCTTTCCACAAGGCGTTTACGACGCGTTTATTACAGAGAATAACTCTCCAGGGGTTTCTGTTCTCACTGTAAGGGCGCAAGATCCTGATGGAAACCAAAATGCACGTATATCTTACATTCTGGATGTTAATGACATAGGCGGATCTCCAGTCTCTGAATATGTGTCTATTAGTGCAGAAAGCGGAGTGATACACGCAGTGCGCTCATTTGATTATGAACAAATCAAACAATTGGTTTTCGTCGTCAAAGCTCAGGATGGAGGTTCCCCTCCACTCAGTAGCAATGTGACTGTGAAATTAATAATTCGGGACCAGAACGACAACCCTCCTCAGGTTCTGTACCCAGTCCAGACTGGTGGCTCTCTGGTGGCTGAGATGGTGCCTAGTTCAGCAGATGTGGGCTATCTGGTCACTAAAGTGGTGGCTGTTGATGTGGACTCTGGACAGAATGCCTGGCTCTCCTATAAACTGCAGAAAGCCACAGACAGGGCGCTGTTTGAAGTGGGCTTACAGAATGGAGAAATAAGAACTATCCGCCAAGTCACTGATAAAGATGCTGTGAAACAAAGACTGACTGTTATAGTGGAGGACAACGGGCAGCCCTCTCGTTCAGCTACAGTCATTGTTAACGTGGCGGTGGCGGACAGCTTCCCTGAAGTGCTGTCGGAGTTCACTGACTTTACACACGACAAGGAGTACAATGACAACCTGACTCTTTACTTAGTGTTGGCTTTGGCTGTAGTTTCCTTCCTCTTCATCACGTGTTTAGTGGTTATTATATCAGTGAAAGTCTACAGATGGAGACAGTCTCGCGTCCTGTATCACTCCAATCTCCCTGTGATTCCATATTATCCTCCACGTTACTCAGACACTTTGGGGACAGGGACTCTCCAACACGTGTACAATTACGAGGTGTGCAGGACGACTGACTCCAGAAAGAGTGACTGTAAGTTCGGCCGAGCTGGTAGTCAGAACGTGCTGATAATGGACCCCAGTTCTACAGGGACGATGCAGCGGATACAGAGTGAAAAGAGCATCCTGGATGAACCAGACTCTCCTCTTGAGGTCAGTTCAGTAATGTAGATTCGTCTCTGTTGCTTAAGTTCTCTTTTTGTGTTTGCTTAAGTTGATTGTTAATTGTTGCACGCTTTACCATCATTTTCAGCACCATGGACAGCATCTTACTCTGCAGCTCTTGAATAGTCAGCAAAATAGTTCTATATTCATATGTAGAACTGCAAAACATGAGAACATTCTTTATTCTCAGTCAATGATATGCTGTTTTATTGTTTTACTTACCCATGAAGTGGATTTATTCTGTTGTGTGAATACAGACTGATAACTTTCTAGTTTTTAAATATGCTTGATCTCCAGTGGTTTGCATGTGACCTAAATTATTATACCGACAATGAAATATGCCCCTTTCAGTGCCCTTTTTTAATATCAACCAGGTTTTCTGAACTCCTTTTCTTTGTCAGCGGTTTCCTGAGCCATAATAGAATCTTAGTCATATTTGTTGTTTGTTAATTTGTTTGATGCGTTTTGAATTGCTGTTTTTGTTGAATATGACAATTTTTAGAGATGAATACATTACAAAAGCATAACACTTAAGGTCAGGGTCATATTAGTATTTTGAGGTGTTTTTTGTGGAGTACTATGTTAAAATATTTTGATTAACCACCAGTCAAATGTAGTCAAACACTTAATGTCCCAGATATAATTCTATGTTGCATGGTGTTACTGATTTTGGGCTCTAAGGGACGCTGTTGGTCAATCCAACATAATGTCGAAAGCATTACCACACAGTCCCCTCCCTTACCACCGTGGCCTGTGAGAGAAAAGGAGATTGTGTGCATTATATGGGCTGACATTCGAGGAAAACAGACTCGCATGAATTTATGAATCCATTCAGATACTGAATTGAAAATATAACAGAAGTCTTCTTTAGATGAACATTGGTGTGTTTTTATTCGAAATAGGTGCCGTGTTTGGACTTTTGCAGAGCATTATTTTCGTTCTTTTCCTTTTGCAATGGCTTGTGGAATACCTCCCGACACCCGGTGCTTAAAATTGCGCTTTTGCTGCGGACAGAATTTGCGTCTTCTTTTCTTCCTTTTTTATCTCAATATGGTCAGTGGACATATCCGATATTCAATCCCAGAGGAGATGAAGAAAGGCTCTCTAATCGGTAATGTAGCACAGGACCTTGGTTTGGATCTGAAAAGGCTTCGTTCTGGTCGGGCCCGTATCGTGACCGGAGAGAGCATCCAGTACACGGAGCTGAAGACAGACAAAGGGATTCTAGTCGTCAAAGAGAGAATAGACCGAGAGCAGCTTTGCGGAGATATAACGCCGTGTAGTTTCAGCTTTGAGATGATTTTAGAAAACCCTATGGAGCTACATCAAATTACAGTTGAAATTACAGACATAAATGATCATTCGCCAAAGTTCAAAAGAGATAAAATCCATTTTGAAATAAGCGAAACAGCTAATACTGGTGCTCGTTTTACATTGACTAGTGCAGAGGATCAAGATGTGGGTGTTAACGGACTCAGAGAATATTTTTTGACCGAGAATGACAATTTTGTTCTGAAGCAAAACTCTAATGCAGATGGAAAGAAATATGCAGAGATGGTGTTACAGAAGCCATTAGACAGAGAAACAAACCCTAGTCTGTCTCTAAAGCTCATAGCCGTAGACGGTGGAACTCCGCAGAGATCTGGTTCAGTAAATATAGACATAACTGTTCTTGATGCCAATGATAATGCGCCTGTATTTAACCAATCTGTGTACAAAGCCACAGTGCTGGAAAACTCTCCCAGAGATACTTACGTTACCACTGTTAATGCCAGTGACGTTGATTTCGGGTCAAATAGTGTTATAACATATTATTTTTCAGATCTCAATAGTGGTCTCAGTGATTTGTTTACAGTAAATGAAGAAAGTGGTGTTATTTCCATAACAGGTTTAATTGATTATGAAAAAGACAAAAAGTACGAACTCAGAATCGAGGCAAAAGATCAGGGAGGTTTAACGGATTCAAGTAAAGTAATAATTGAAGTAACTGATGTAAATGACAACGCCCCTATTATTAGCGTTATGTCATTCACTAGTCCTGTGTCAGAGGATTCTCCTTCTGGTACAACTATTGGCATTATAAATGTGAAAGATCTTGATTCAGGTGATAACGGACAAGTGAACTGTAAAATTGAACAAAATGCACCTTTTAAGATTACATCTAATTTGAGGAATTACTACACTTTAGTAACAGACACTGTACTAGATCGAGAAAGTGTCTCAGAATATAACATCACTGTTGTTGCGACAGATGCAGGAATGCCTCCTCTCTCCACAAAAAGAACATTTACTTTAAAGGTCTCTGATGTGAACGATAATGCTCCAGTGTTTTCACAAGGTGTTTACAATGCGTTTATTACAGAGAATAACTCTCCAGGGGTTTCTGTTCTCATGCTAAGGGCTAGAGACCCTGATGAAAATCAAAATGCACGTATATCTTATATTCTGGAAGATGCTAATATTGGCGGGTCTCCAGTCTCTGAATATGTTTCTGTAAATGCAGAAAGCGGAGTAGTACACATAGTGCGCTCATTTGATTATGAACAAATCAAACAGCTCGTTTTCGTCGTCAAAGCTCAGGATGGAGGCTCCCCTCCACTCAGTAGCAATGTGAGTGTGAAAATAATGATCCAGGACCAGAACGACAACCCCCCTCAGGTTCTGTACCCTGTCCAGACTGGTGGCTCTCTGGTGGCTGAGATGGTGCCTCGTTCAGCAGATGTGGGCTATCTGGTCACTAAAGTGGTGGCTGTTGATGTGGACTCTGGACAGAATGCCTGGCTCTCCTATAAACTGCAGAAAGCCACAGACAGGGCGCTGTTTGAAGTGGGCTTACAGAATGGAGAAATAAGAACTATCCGCCAAGTCACTGATAAAGATGCTGTGAAGCAAAGACTGACTGTTATAGTGGAGGACAACGGGCAGCCCTCTCGTTCAGCTACAGTCATTGTTAACGTGGCGGTGGCGGACAGCTTCCCTGAAGTGCTGTCGGAGTTCACTGACTTTACACACGACAAGGAGTACAATGACAACCTGACTTTTTACTTAGTGTTGGCTTTGGCTGTAGTTTCCTTCCTCTTCATCACGTGTTTAGTGGTTATTATATCAGTGAAAATCTACAGATGGAGACAGTCTCGCGTCCTGTATCACTCCAATCTCCCTGTGATTCCATATTATCCTCCACGTTACTCAGACACTTTGGGGACAGGGACTCTCCAACACGTGTACAATTACGAGGTGTGCAGGACGACTGACTCCAGAAAGAGTGACTGTAAGTTCGGCAGAGCTGGTAGTCAGAATGTGCTGATAATGGACCCCAGTTCTACAGGGACGATGCAGCGGATACAGAGTGAAAAGAGCATCCTGGATGAACCAGATTCTCCTCTAGAGGTTAGTTAAATAAGTCAGCTGGGTCTATGTGCGTTTTTGATCTATCTATCTATCTATCTATCTATCTATCTATCTATCTATCTATCTATTATTTCATTGATTAAAACCGCTGTCATGTAGTAATTTTCAGCACCTTGGACAGCGATCCAGTTTGCATCACCTTATGAAACACTGTGTCTGTTAAAGTCTCCATAGATGAAGGTTTTTAAAAGCACATGGTCATGAGTTAATCTCATACGAAATGTATTATTTAACTATGTGTTATTAGCGGAAAGCATTTTGAGGGAAACTAAGTTGTCCAATGATGTTCAAACTTCAAAGCGTAAACTTTGCTGCCAAATTTTCACTTTGTTGTTTAGACAATAATCTTGTATGATTTGAAAGGATGCTGTCTGATATAATGGCTCTTGGACAAGTTGGTGTAACAATATAGTAATGTTAAAATAATGTTGTGCTGCTGAAAAGCATATTGCAGAACCCGAATCCTCCTACATTTCTCTACAGAATATTAAAGGGACTAGCCTAATCTCTGCCTTTTCTGTGTATATTATTGTTCAACATGTCCAAACATAATTGTTGCTATCAACTTATTTATGAGGAGAGTGCATTAATTCCACATCAGTCTTAATGATAGTTTGTAAACTTTTGAATCACTGGGAGTCATTAACATGGTGTTAGAATTTAAAAATGCACCATTCCCTTAAAGACAACAATTGTGTTTTTTTGTATTTAAAACAGGTTGTTTAGTTTTTTTTTCTTTCGGATCGAGTCCACTGTTTGTGCAAACGTTTCAGAATGAGATTTAATTTTCAGTTATTTTTGACACAGCGTTTTGCGTTGAGACATAATTTGTTATAATACAATATGCGGAGTTTAAACTTTTTTTCCATTTATAGCTTCCTTAAAAATCATTCCAAAGTGAGTTCCACACGTGGTAGAGATGTGTTCAGTGTATCTGTATACAAGTCTAAGTATAGCAGATTTGTTGTTCACCTTTTAGGCTCTGAGGGACGCTGTTGGTCAGCGAAATATTTTCTCTCTTCTGTCGTCATTCAGCCCATCCCCGACTGACTACACAGTGAAGAAGGCTCTTTCTGTTTTATCGAGGTTCAGAGCGAACGTGTTCTCACACACTTGCATATAAACGTTGAATACGTCTCTAAGTGTTACCAGGAAACGGATTTCACAACCTGATTTACCGTCATATCAGTTGGATTTTCATTCTTTGTTGCCACGATGGCAACACGAGGATTTCTCACCAACATGTCCGAAAAATGGATATTGTTTTATGGACTGCGACGGCAAATAGCACTGTTTATGTTGCTGCTTCATGTTGTTAACATGGTAGGTGGTCAGATTCGTTATTCTATACCAGAAGAGATGAAGAAAGGCTCTGTTATTGGTAACGTTGCACAAGATCTTGGTTTGGATCTGAAAAGGCTCCGTTCTGGGCGGGCCCGTATCGTGACCGGGGAAAATATCCAGTACACCGAGCTGAAGATAGACAAAGGGATTCTCGTCGTGAATGAGAGAATAGACCGAGAGGAGGTCTGTGGAGACGTAACGCCGTGTAGCTTCAGCTTTGAGGTGTTTTTAGAAAATCCAATCGAACTGCACAGAATAACTGTGGAGGTTTTGGATATAAATGATCACGCTCCCGTCTTCCCAAATAGAGATACGCCTATCAGTTTTGAAATAAGTGAATCAGCTGCAGTCGGAGTCCAGTTTCCGCTGCAGAGTGCAGAGGATCAAGATGTGGGGCAAAACGCTTTGCAAAATTATGTTTTGTCACAAAACGACAATTTTATTTTGAAACAGCATCCAAATCCAGACGGAAGCAAACATTGTGAAATTGTGCTCCAGAAGCCTTTAGACAGAGAACAACGTCCACATTTGTCTTTGAAATTAATCGCAGTGGACGGAGGAGCTCCACAGAGATCAGGTACAGTGAATATAGATATTACCGTGTTAGATGCTAACGACAACATTCCGGTTTTTAACCAATCCGTATATAAAGCATCTGTGATGGAAAACACGATGAAAGGCACTAGTATTGTTACAGTAAATGCCACAGACGCGGATAGCGGTTCAAATGGACTCATTACTTATAGTTTGTCTAAAATGAAAGGGAGTGCAGCAAATATATTCAGTATTGATGAAATCACAGGAACAATTTCTGTGGCTGGTCAAATAGATTATGAAAAAGACAGAAAATACGATGTGAGGGTCGAGGCGAAGGATCGAGGTGGTTTAATCGGAACAAGTAAAGTTATATTAGATGTTGTTGACATAAACGACAATGCCCCAGTTATAAATATAATGTCATTTTCCAGCCCCTTGTCTGAAGATGCGCGTCCTGGTACAACAATTGCAGTTTTCAACGTTAAAGATGCCGATTCTGAGAAAAATGGGCAAATCACATGTTCTATTGATGGAAAACTTCCATTTAAGATCGAATCATCTTTAACAAACTATTACAATTTAATCTCAGATCAATATTTTGATAGAGAATCCGTCCCAGAATATAACATAACAATAACAGCCACGGATTTAGGGACTCCCCCTCTTTCCAGTTCAAGAAAGCTACATCTTAAAATATCTGACGTAAACGACAACCCACCATTATTTGATAAAAACAGCTATTCTGCTTATATCTCAGAGAATAATTCCCCCGGAGTTTCCATATTTGCTGTTAGTGCGCGAGACTCTGATTGGAATCAAAACGCGAGAATATCGTATCTTTTAGAGGAAATACAAGTCAGTGGTAGTCCAGTTTCTACATATGTGTCTTTAAACTCTGAAACTGGAGTCCTTAACGCGGTCCGTTCCTTTGATTATGAGCAAATTAAACAGCTCCAGCTAGTAGTCAAAGCTCAGGATGGGGGCTCCCCTCCACTCAGTAGCAATGTGAGTGTGAAAATAATGATCCTGGACCAGAACGACAACCCTCCTCAGGTTCTGTACCCAGTCCAGACTGGTGGCTCTCTGGTGGCTGAGATGGTGCCTCGTTCAGCAGATGTGGGCTATCTGGTCACTAAAGTAGTGGCTGTTGATGTGGACTCTGGACAGAATGCCTGGCTCTCCTATAAACTGCAGAAAGCCACAGACAGGGCGCTGTTTGAAGTGGGCTTACAGAATGGAGAAATAAGAACTATCCGCCAAGTCACTGATAAAGATGCTGTGAAACAAAGACTGACTGTTATAGTGGAGGACAACGGGCAGCCCTCTCGTTCAGCTACAGTCATTGTTAACGTGGCGGTGGCGGACAGCTTCCCTGAAGTGCTGTCGGAGTTCACTGACTTTACACACGACAAGGAGTACAATGACAACCTGACTTTTTACTTAGTGTTGGCTTTGGCTGTAGTTTCCTTCCTCTTCATCACGTGTTTAGTGGTTATTATATCAGTGAAAATCTACAGATGGAGACAGTCTCGCGTCCTGTATCACTCCAATCTCCCTGTGATTCCATATTATCCTCCACGTTACTCAGACACTTTGGGGACAGGGACTCTCCAACATGTGTACAATTACGAGGTGTGCAGGACGACTGACTCCAGAAAGAGTGACTGTAAGTTTGGCAGAGCTGGTAGTCAGAACGTGCTGATAATGGACCCCAGTTCTACAGGGACGATGCAGCGGATACAGAGTGAAAAGAGCATCCTGGATGAACCAGACTCTCCTCTAGAGGTTAGTTAAACAACGTAGCTTCATCTCTGTTCCTTAATTTCTTTTTCTGTGTTTAACAGTGAATTGTAGCGCGTATACAGTCATTTTCAGCACCATGGACAGCATCGCACTCTGCATCTCTTACTCGGTGCAAAACGTCTGTATTAATTTAATGAACTGCTAAACATTATATTATTCTTTCGTTATATTATTTCAATTCTTTTTAATTGTTTTACAGGCATCGCTTGGGCGTGTTATTTTGTCTTTATGCGGGTTGATAACATTCTAGTTTCTATATATGCTAGTACAGTGTGGATGATCTCAGGAGCATCGTAATATGCATTAAATCGTCATGACACAAACTGAAACACATGGTTTACATCAATCAAAAATGTCCCTTACACTGCTCTCATTTAAAATCAATTTAGCGAAACTTCTTTTCTTTCCCAGTGCTTCCCCGAGTCATGATAGAATCGTAGTGATATTTTTTGTTTGTTCATTTCTTTGATGCGTTATGTAATGCTGTTTTTATATTATTATATTTTATATTTGCATTGTTAGAGCTAAGTACATAAAAACTATTATGATAAAACTCAGGGTCAGATTAATATTTTGAGGTGTTTTTGTGGAGTACTATGTTGAAATATTTTGATTAACCACCAATCAAATGTACTCAAACACTAAATGTCCCAGATATAATATATGTAGCATGGTGTTACTGATTTTGGGCTCTAAGGGACGCTGTTGGTCAATCCAACAGAATGTCGAAAACATTATCACACAGTCCCCTCCCTTACCACCGTGGCCTGTGAGAGAAAAGAAGATTGTGTGCATTATATGGGATGACATTCGAGGAAAACAGACGCGCATTAATTTATGAATACATTCAAATACTGAATTGAAAAGACAACAGAAGTCTTCTTTAGATGAACATTACTGTGTTTTTATTCAGAATAGGTGCCGTGTTTGGACCTTTGTAGAGCATATTTTCGTTTTTTCCTTTTGCTATGGCTTGTGGAATACCTCCCGACACTCGGTGCGTAAAATGGCGCTTTGGCTGCGGACATAATTTGCGTCTTCTTTTCTTCCTTTTTTATCTGAATATGGTCAGTGGACATATCCGATATTCAATCCCAGAGGAGATGAAGAAAGGCTCTCTAATCGGCAATGTAGCACAGGACCTTGGTTTGGATCTGAAAAGGCTTCGTTCTGGTCGGGCCCGTATCGTGACCGGAGAGAGCATCCAGTACACGGAGCTGAAGACAGACAAAGGGATTCTAGTCGTCAAAGAGAGAATAGACCGAGAGCAGCTTTGCGGAGACATAACGCCGTGTAGTTTCAGCTTTGAGGTGATTTTAGAAAACCCTATGGAGCTACATCAAATTACAGTTGAAATAACAGACATAAATGATCATTCGCCCACGTTCAAAAGAGATAAAATCCAGTTTGAAATAAGCGAAACAGCTAATACTGGTGCTCGTTTTACATTGACTAGTGCAGAGGATCAAGATGTGGGTGTTAACGGACTCAGAGAATATTTTTTGACCGAGAATGACAATTTTGTTCTGAAGCAAAACTCTAATGCAGATGGAAAGAAATATGCAGAGATGGTGTTACAGAAGCCATTAGACAGAGAAACAAACCCTAGTCTGTCTCTAAAGCTCATAGCCGTAGACGGTGGAACTCCGCAGAGATCTGGTACAGTAAATATAGACATAACTGTTCTTGATGTCAATGATAATGCACCTGTATTTAATCAATCTGTGTACAAAGCCACAGTGCTTGAAAACTCTCCAAGAGATACTTACGTTACCACTGTTAATGCCAGTGACGCTGATTTCGGGTCAAATAGTGTTATAACGTATTATTTTTCAGATCTCAATAGTGGCCTCAGTGATTTGTTTACAGTTAATGAAGAAAGTGGTGTTATTTCAATAACAGGTTTAATTGATTATGAAAAAGACAAAAAGTACGAACTCAGAATCGAGGCAAAAGATCAGGGAGGTTTAACGGATTCAAGTAAAGTAATAATTGAAGTAACTGATGTAAATGACAACGCCCCTATTATTAGCGTTATGTCATTCACTAGTCCTGTGTCAGAAGATGCTCCTTCTGGTACAACTATTGGCATTATAAATGTGAAAGATCTTGATTCAGGTGATAACGGACAAGTGAACTGTAAAATTGAACAAAATGTTCCTTTTAAGATTAGATCTAATTTGAGGAATTACTATACTTTAGTAACCGACACTGTACTAGATCGAGAAAGTGTTTCAGAATATAACATCACTGTTGTTGCGACAGATGCAGGAATGCCTCCTCTCTACACAAAAAGAACATTTAATTTAAAGGTCTCTGATGTGAACGATAATGCTCCAGTGTTTTCACAAGGTGTTTACAATGCGTTTATTACAGAGAATAACTCTCCAGGGGTTTCTGTTCTCATGCTAAGGGCTAGAGACCCTGATGAAAACCAAAATGCACGTATATCTTATATTCTGGAAGATGCTAATATCGGCGGGTCTCCAGTCTCTGAATATGTTTCTGTAAATGCAGAAAGCGGAGTAGTACACGTCGTCAGCTCATTTGATTATGAACAAATCAAACAGCTGGTTTTTGTCGTCAAAGCTCAGGATGGAGGCTCCCCTCCACTCAGTAGCAATGTGAGTGTGAAAATAATGATCCAGGACCAGAACGACAACCCCCCTCAGGTTCTGTACCCTGTCCAGACTGGTGGCTCTCTGGTGGCTGAGATGGTGCCTCGTTCAGCAGATGTGGGCTATCTGGTCACTAAAGTGGTGGCTGTTGATGTGGACTCTGGACAGAATGCCTGGCTCTCCTATAAACTGCAGAAAGCCACAGACAGGGCGCTGTTTGAAGTGGGCTTACAGAATGGAGAAATAAGAACTATCCGCCAAGTCACTGATAAAGATGCTGTGAAACAAAGACTGACTGTTATAGTGGAGGACAACGGGCAGCCCTCTCGTTCAGCTACAGTCATTGTTAACGTGGCGGTGGCGGACAGCTTCCCTGAAGTGCTGTCGGAGTTCACTGACTTTACACACGACAAGGAGTACAATGACAACCTGACTTTTTACTTAGTGTTGGCTTTGGCTGTAGTTTCCTTCCTCTTTATCACGTGTTTAGTGGTTATTATATCAGTGAAAATCTACAGATGGAGACAGTCTCGCGTCCTGTATCACTCCAATCTCCCTGTGATTCCATATTATCCTCCACGTTACTCAGACACTTTGGGGACAGGGACTCTCCAACACGTGTACAATTACGAGGTGTGCAGGACGACTGACTCCAGAAAGAGTGACTGTAAGTTCGGCAGAGCTGGTAGTCAGAACGTGCTGATAATGGACCCCAGTTCTACAGGGACGATGCAGCGGATACAGAGTGAAAAGAGCATCCTGGATGAACCAGACTCTCCTCTAGAGGTTAGTTAAATAAGCCAGCTGGGTCTATATGCGTTTTTTTATCTATCTATCTATCTATCTATCTATCTATCTATCTATCTATCTATCTATCTATCTATTATTGCATTGATAAAAACTGCTGATTCATGTTGTCATTTTCAGCACCATGGACAGCGTAACAGTTTGCATCACCATGTAAAATGCTGTCTGTTAAAGTCTCCATAGATGCAGCTTTTTAAAAGCACATCCTCATGACTTAATCTTATACAAACTTTATTATGTAACTATATTTTATTAGTAAAATTCATTTTGATGGAAACTAAGTTGTCCAATGATGTTCAAACTTCAATTCGCAAAGTTTACTGCCAAATTTTCACTTTGTTGTTTATACAATAATCTTGTTTAATATGAAAGGATGCTGTCTGTTATAATGGCTCTTGGACAAGTTGGTGTAACAATATAGTAATGTTAAAATAATGTTGTGCTGCTGAAAAGCATATTACAGAACCTGAATCCTCCTACAATTCTCTTCAGAATAGTAAAGGGACTAGGCTTCTTTCTGCCTTTTCTGTGTATATTGCTGTTCAACGTGCCCAAACATAATTGTTGCTATCAACTTATTTATTAGGAGAGTGCATTAATTCACATCAGTCTTTATCAGAGTTGTTAAACTTTTGAATCACTGGGAGTCATTAATATGGTCTTAGAATTCAAATGTTCATATTTCCCTTAAAGACAACAATTATATATATGTTTTATTTTAAATAAGTTGTCTAGTTCTTTTCTTTCGGATCCAGTCAACTGTTTGTGAATCGTTTCAGAATGAAATTTAATTTTCAGTTATTTTTGACAGAGCGTTTTGCGTAATTTTTTATGATATAATATGCTGAGTTGAAACGTGTTTTAATTTATAGTTTTCTTAATAGTCATTCCAAAGTGATTTCCATACGAGGTGTGTTCAGTTTGTCTATATACAAGTCTAAGTATAGCAGGGGCCTCATTTGTTGTTCAACTTTTAGGCTCTGAGGGACGCTGTTGGTCAGCAAAAATAATTTCTCTCTTCTGTCGTCATTCAGTCCATCCCCGACTGACTACACAGTGAAGAAGGCTCTTTCTGTTTTATCGAGGTTCAGAGCGAACGTGTTCTCACACACTTGCATATAAACGTTGAAGACGTCTCTAGGTGTTACCAGGAAACGGATTTCACAATCTGATTTACCGTCATATCAGTTGGATTTTCATTCTTTGTTGCCACGATGGCAACACGAGAATTTCTCACCAACATATCCGCAAGATGGCTATTGTTTTATGGACTGCGACGGCAAATAGGACTGCTTTTGTTGCTGCTTCATGTTGTTAACATGGTAGGTGGTCAGATTCGTTATTCTATACCAGAGGAGATGAAGAAAGGCTCTGTTATTGGTAACGTTGCACAAGATCTTGGTGTGAATTTGAAAAGGCTTCGTTCTGGGCGGGCCCGTATCGTGACCGGAGAAAATATCCAGTACACCGAGCTGAAGACAGACAAAGGGATTCTCGTCGTGAATGAGAGAATAGACCGAGAGGAGCTCTGTGGAGACGTAACGCCGTGTAGCTTCAGCTTTGAGGTTATTTTAGAAAATCCAATGGAGCTGCACAGAATAACTGTGGAGGTTTTGGATATAAATGATCACGCTCCCGTCTTCCCAAATAGAGATACTCCTATCCGCCTCGAAATAAGTGAATCAGCTGTAGTTGGAGTTCAGTTTCCACTGCAGAGTGCAGAGGATCTAGACGTGGGGCAAAACGCGCTTGAAGATTATGTTTTGTCACCCAACGACAATTTTATTTTGAAGCAACATGCAAATCCAGATGGCAGTAAATATGTTGAAATGGTGCTCCAGAAGCCTTTAGATAGAGAGCGACATCCACATTTGACTTTAAAATTAATCGCAGTGGACGGAGGAACTCCACAGAGATCAGGTACAGTGAATATAGATATTACCGTGTTAGATGCTAACGACAACGTTCCGGTTTTTAACCAATCCGTGTATAAAGCATCTGTGATGGAAAACACGATGAAAGGCACTAGTATTGTTACAGTAAATGCCACAGACGCGGACAGCGGTTCAAATGGACTCATTACTTATAGTTTGTCTAAAATGAAAGGGAGTGCAGCAAATATATTCAGTATTGATGAAATCACAGGAACAATTTCTGTCGCTGGTCAAATAGATTATGAAAAAGACAGAAAATACGAGTTGAGGGTCGAGGCAAAGGATCAGGGTGGCTTAACGGGAACAAGTAAAGTTATAATTGATGTTTTTGATATTAACGACAATGCTCCAGTTATAAATAGTATGTCATTTTCCAGCCCTGTATCCGAGGATGCACCCCCTGGTACAACGATTGCTATTTTAAACATAAAAGATGCCGATTCTGAGAAAAATGGGCAAATCAAATGTTCTATAGATGGAAAACTTCCCTTTAAGATCGAATCATCTATAACAAACTATTACAATTTAATCTCAGATCAGCATTTTGATAGAGAATCCGTCTCAGAATATAATATAACAATAACAGCCACGGATTTAGGGACTCCCCCTCTTTCCAGTTCAAGAAAACTACATCTTAAAATATCTGACGTAAACGACAACCCACCATTATTTGATAAAAACAGCTATTCTTCTTATATCACAGAGAATAATTCCCCCGGAGTTTCCATATTTGCTCTTAGCGCCCGAGACTCTGATTGGAATCAAAACGCTAGAATATCGTATCTTTTAGAGGAAATACAAGTCAATGGTAGTCCAGTTTCTACCTATGTGTCTTTAAACTCTGAAACTGGAGTCCTTAACGCGGTCCGTTCCTTTGATTATGAGCAAATTAAACAGCTCCAGCTAGTAGTCAAAGCTCAGGATGGAGGCTCCCCTCCACTCAGTAGCAATGTGAGTGTGAAAATAATGATCCAGGACCAGAACGACAACCCCCCTCAGGTTCTGTACCCAGTCCAGACTGGTGGCTCTCTGGTGGCTGAGATGGTGCCTCGTTCAGCAGATGTCGGCTATCTGGTCACTAAAGTGGTGGCTGTTGATGTGGACTCTGGACAGAATGCCTGGCTCTCCTATAAACTGCAGAAAGCCACAGACAGGGCGCTGTTTGAAGTGGGCTTACAGAATGGAGAAATAAGAACTATCCGCCAAGTCACTGATAAAGATGCTGTGAAACAAAGACTGACTGTTATAGTGGAGGACAACGGGCAGCCCTCTCGGTCAGCTACAGTCATTGTTAACGTGGCGGTGGCGGACAGCTTCCCTGAAGTGCTGTCGGAGTTCACTGACTTTACACACGACAAGGAGTACAATGACAACCTGACTTTTTACTTAGTGTTGGCTTTGGCTGTAGTTTCCTTCCTCTTCATCACGTGTTTAGTGGTTATTATATCAGTGAAAATCTACAGATGGAGACAGTCTCGCGTCCTGTATCACTCCAATCTCCCTGTGATTCCATATTATCCTCCACGTTACTCAGACACTTTGGGGACAGGGACTCTCCAACACGTGTACAATTACGAGGTGTGCAGGACGACTGACTCCAGAAAGAGTGACTGTAAGTTCGGCAGAGCTGGTAGTCAGAACGTGCTGATAATGGACCCCAGTTCTACAGGGACGATGCAGCGGATACAGAGTGAAAAGAGCATCCTGGATGAACCAGATTCTCCTATAGAGGTGAGGGGCAATATGCTAAGTCTTGTTTTTGTGAAATGAAATTGCAATAAGTAGTTGTCTGCTGTTTAGCCGAACAAAAGTGCACCCGGTTCATTTCAGCACCACAGTGTGGACAGCACCTCTTTAACTGAAAGTGCTCTCTGGCTTGAAAGCTTTCCACTTTCCTCTGAATGTATATAAGTTCTAACATCTGTTAATAATACTACTAATGACAATCACAATACATTTATTTTCTCACTATTATTGTTAATTATTGTCATCATTATTATTATTAGTAGTAGTATTAGTAACACGTTTAACATTTAAGACAATGAACATTATTTGACAGGTTTTTAAATATTTGCAAATGCAGTTTACCCTGCAGAATTAGGTCAATGTTCTTCTTCTTCTACCTATTATTATTATTATTATTATTATTATTATTATTATCAAAGGCCTTGATGTTGCAGACATCAGTGTTTATCCGCTTTGCTCTTATTACTAGCTTCATTATTTACTTCCAGCCCTTTTGGTGTTCACGTTTTGGACTCTAAGTGACGCTGTTGAACAAGAATATAATGTCTATCCATAGTCTCTCTTCTGTAGTGCAGGCTTGTTCTTTTTAAGATCACATTAAGCTAGGCTCCGAGGGAACAGCAAGAAGCTTATAAATCTCGGCAAATAACGTGTTGTTTTTTGTAGTCTTTGCTCGTGTTTTCTAGTGTTTTCTAATATATACAAAGCACATCTGGAAGAGTGGATGATATTGAATTCAAGTTGGAGGATTTTCGTTCTTTTTCTTCAGAAAATGTCCCTTTCCGACATGGCGTATCAGCAACCACTCAGCAAATGCCGTTTACATGTCGGACCTCAGCGGGTGATGCTTCTTCTGTTGTTTTACTTCTTTAATGTTGTCGCTGGTCAGATCCGCTACTCTATCCCAGAGGAAATGAAGAAGGGCTCTCTTATCGGTAATGTAGCACAGGATCTGGGTTTGGATGTGAAAAGGCTCCGTTCTGGTCGGGCCCGTATCGTGACCGGAGAAAACATCCAGTATACGGAGCTAAAGACAGACAAAGGGATTCTCGTCGTGAATGAGAGAATAGACCGAGAGCAGCTTTGTGGAGACGTAACGCCGTGTAGTTTCAGCTTTGAAGTGATTTTAGAAAACCCGATGGAGCTACACCACATAACAATTGAGGTGTTAGATGTAAATGATCATCCTCCGGTGTTCAAGAAATCGGATATTATGTTAGACATAAGCGAGTCAGCTAATCTTGGGGCGCGATTTGTGCTCGACAGTGCAGAGGATCCTGATGTTGGCGTCAATGGCTTACAGAATTATGTTTTAACCTCAAACGACAATTTCGTTTTAAAACAGCATGTAAATCCAGACGGGAGTAAATATGCAGAGATGGTGCTTCAGAAGCAATTAGACAGAGAGGAGGTTCCCCATCTTTCTTTAAAGCTTATAGCGGTAGATGGTGGGAATCCACAGAGATCTGGCACAGTAAATATAAACATAATAGTTTTAGATGCCAATGACAATCCTCCGGTTTTCAACCAGTCAGTTTATAAAGCCACAGTGATTGAAAATGCAGCAAGGGGCACTAATATCGTTACTGTTAATGCTACAGACGCAGATAGCGGGTCGAATGGTTACATCACATATTCAATTTCAAACGTGAAGAGCAACATAGCTGATTTGTTGTCCATAGATCAAGTCTCTGGTGCATTATTTGTTTCAGGTCCTATAGATTTCGAAAAGGATAAAAAATATGAGCTTAGAATCGATGCAAAAGATCAGGGAGGTTTAACGGATTCAAGTAAGGTAATAATTGACGTAACTGATGTAAATGACAACGCCCCTATTATTAGCGTCATGTCATTCACTAGTCCTGTGTCAGAGGATTCTCCTCCAGGTACAGCTATTGGCATTATAAATATAAAAGATCTTGATTCTGGGGATAACGGACAAGTGAATTGTAAAATAGAACAAAATGCACCTTTTAAGATTAAATCTAGTTTAAGGAATTACTACACTTTGGTGACAGACACTGTATTAGATCGTGAAAGTGTTTCAGAATATAACATCACTGTTGTTGCGACAGATGCAGGAATGCCTCTTCTCTCAACAAAGAGAACATTTAATTTAAAGGTCTCTGATGTGAACGATAATGCTCCAGTGTTTTCACAAGGTGTTTACAACGCGTTTATTACAGAGAATAACTCTCCAGGGGTTTCTGTTCTCACTGTTAGGGCTAGAGACCCTGATGAAAACCAGAACGCCCGTATATCTTATATTCTGGTGGATTCTGATCTTGACGGTTCTCCAGTGTCTCACTGTGTGTCAGTGAATGCAGAAAGCGGAGTCATACACGCAGTGCGCTCATTTGATTATGAGCAGGTCAAACAGCTGGTTTTCGTTGTCAAAGCTCAGGATGGAGGCTCCCCTCCACTCAGTAGCAATGTGAGTGTGAAAATAATGATCCAGGACCAGAACGACAACCCTCCTCAGGTTCTGTACCCAGTCCAGACTGGTGGCTCTCTGGTGGCTGAGATGGTGCCTCGTTCAGCAGATGTGGGCTATCTGGTCACTAAAGTGGTGGCTGTTGATGTGGACTCTGGACAGAATGCCTGGCTCTCCTATAAACTGCAGAAAGCCACAGACAGGGCGCTGTTTGAAGTGGGCTTACAGAATGGAGAAATAAGAACTATCCGCCAAGTCACTGATAAAGATGCTGTGAAACAAAGACTGACTGTTATAGTGGAGGACAACGGGCAGCCCTCTCGTTCAGCTACAGTCATTGTTAACGTGGCGGTGGCGGACAGCTTCCCTGAAGTGCTGTCGGAGTTCACTGACTTTACACACGACAAGGAGTACAATGACAACCTGACTTTTTACTTAGTGTTGGCTTTGGCTGTAGTTTCCTTCCTCTTCATCACGTGTTTAGTGGTTATTATATCAGTGAAAATCTACAGATGGAGACAGTCTCGCGTCCTGTATCACTCCAATCTCCCTGTGATTCCATATTATCCTCCACGTTACTCAGACACTTTGGGGACAGGGACTCTCCAACACGTGTACAATTACGAGGTGTGCAGGACGACTGACTCCAGAAAGAGTGACTGTAAGTTCGGCAGAGCTGGTAGTCAGAACGTGCTGATAATGGACCCCAGTTCTACAGGGACGATGCAGCGGATACAGAGTGAAAAGAGCATCCTGGATGAACCAGACTCTCCACTAGAGGTTAGTTCAGTTTTATCACCTGAGTCAATTATACAATCTTTGGTGCTGTGCGCCTCAAATTCAATTTTCCTTCTTGTTGACTGTGTACTTTGTATGTTCACTCAACTGCCAGCTGTTTTAAATAAATGATTAAATAACTAACATATATCTGTGATTAAATATTTTACTGAATTAGGGCTCAGTAACAAAGTCCATAATATTCATGTTTTTATGTAACAAAAATCAAGTGGTACATTGTTTGTGTTTGCAAACGCAGTGACTGAGTTTAATTTGACATCAGTATTTTATAGTCTGATTTTCCACACCTTCACTCTGGGTCCTACTCTCCTTTCACTTCATTCGTAATGCTGCTTGATTGAGTACCACAGACAGCGACATTATTGTTCTTTTATTAGTAATCCATTGCCCTTTGGAAGTCATTTGATGTCTAACTGCTTAGTGCTGTTGCTTCAATTGACCTGTTGAGTCCGTCTTTTCACAATTATTACGCAAATGTAGTAATATTAATTGATTGAGCAGCAGCTGCAAATATTCACAGGGGATCAATGCTTAGCTTCTTACTCCCAGTATGAGAGAGTTCAGATTTTGGACTCTAAGTGACGCTGTTGGTCAGCGAAACGTTTCAGTGATAACAGCCAGCCTATAACCCTCCCTCACTACCGTTCTTAAGCATGACAGCAGTGATACTGTCCTTCGTGGGAGGACAGGGAGTGAAGAGACGCTTTCTTACACATCGTTCTGTGGAATATACCAGGATCACGTTTTTATCTAAACGTAGTACAATATATTTATCGTGGACTACAACCTCACGTTTATTTTCTTCAAGTGAGGAAGCTTCAGGCATCAATATCTATTGTTTCTGATATGGCAGCCCGAGGCCAGCTCTACCCGAGACGTGTAAGATGGCGATGTTCTTTCATATTACGATGTCAAGTTGGATTTCTCATTGTGCTCACTTTTATGGCTGATCGAGTGGCTGGACAGATTCGTTATTCTATTCCAGAGGAGATGAAAAAAGGCTCCCTCATTGGCAATGTAGCACAAGACCTCGGTCTGGATCTGAAAAGGCTCCGTTCTGGCCGTGCCCGGATCGTGAGTGGAGAAAACATCCAGTACACCGAGCTGAAGACAGACAAAGGGATTCTAGTAGTGAATGAGAGAATAGACAGGGAGCAGCTTTGTGGAGATGTGACACCGTGCAGCCTCAGCTTCGAAATCATTTTAGAAAATCCAATCGAACTTCATCGTGTCACTGTGGAAATTTTTGATATAAACGATAATACCCCCTTCTTTCCAAATAAAGACATCCAGTTTGAAATGAGCGAATCTGCTACAATCGGCGCAAAATTTCCCGTTGAAAGCGCAGTTGATCCTGATGTTGGACTAAACGCATTACAAAATTACATTCTGTCTCCGAATAATTATTTCAGTCTGAAACAACACACTAATCCAGACGGCAGTAAATACGCTGAATTGGTGCTTCAGAAGCCATTAGACAGGGAGGAACACCCCAGTCTCCTTCTAAAAGTAATAGCTGTCGACGGAGGAAACCCACAGAGATCTGGTACAGTGGACATAAATGTATCTGTTTTAGATGCAAACGATAATGCCCCTGTATTCAATCAGTCGGTTTATAGGGCTGCTGTGGTGGAAAATGCGCCAAAGGGGACTTATATTACAACAATTAACGCTAGTGATGCAGACATTGGCAGTAACGGAGAAATAATATTCAGTTTTTCGAAAGTAAAAGGCACTACGGTTGGTATGTTTAGTATCGATGAAAACACAGGTGTCATATCAGTTGCTGGACTTATAGACTTTGAAAAAGAGAAAAAATATGAGCTTAGGTTAGAGGGGAAGGATCGAGGAGGTTTGACTGGAACCAGTAAAGTTATAATTGATGTTAGTGACGTAAATGACAATGCCCCAGTCATTAATATCATGTCATTTTCTGACATTGTAGCAGAAGATTCCCCCCTCGGCACAACAATTGCTGTTATCAATGTAAAAGACGCTGATTCGGAGAAAAATGGACAGATACAATGTGCCATAGATAAAACGCTTCCATTTAAAATCCAGTCATCATTAACAAACTACTATAATTTGGTGGCGGATCAGCATTTCGATAGAGAGACAACTTCTGAATACGATATTATAATAACAGCCACAGACTCAGGGTCCCCTCCTCTTTCTAGCTCCGTCACATTGCAACTTCGAATCTCTGACGTAAACGATAACGTTCCATTGTTCCACAGAAACTCGTATTCTGCTTACGTCACAGAGAACAATTCCCCTGGAAACTCCATAACGACTGTGAGCGCGCGAGACTCTGATTGGAATCAAAACGCGAGAATCTCCTATTTTCTGGAGGACACACAGATCAGCGGTAATCCGGTGTCTAACTATGTGTCCATAAACTCTGAAACTGGCGTCTTACACGCGGTGCGTTCATTTGATTATGAGCAAATTAAACACCTGCAGCTAGTAGTCAAAGCTCAGGATGGAGGCTCCCCTCCACTCAGTAGCAATGTAAGTGTGAAAATAATGATCCAGGACCAGAACGACAACCCTCCTCAGGTTCTGTACCCAGTCCAGACTGGTGGCTCTCTGGTGGCTGAGATGGTGCCTCGTTCAGCAGATGTGGGCTATCTGGTCACTAAAGTGGTGGCTGTTGATGTGGACTCTGGACAGAATGCCTGGCTCTCCTATAAACTGCAGAAAGCCACAGACATGGCGCTGTTTGAAGTGGGCTTACAGAATGGAGAAATAAGAACTATCCGCCAAGTCACTGATAAAGATGCTGTGAAACAAAGACTGACTGTTATAGTGGAGGACAACGGGCAGCCCTCTCGTTCAGCTACAGTCATTGTTAACGTGGCGGTGGCGGACAGCTTCCCTGAAGTGCTGTCGGAGTTCACTGACTTTACACACGACAAGGAGTACAATGACAACCTGACTTTTTACTTAGTGTTGGCTTTGGCTGTAGTTTCCTTCCTCTTCATCACGTGTTTAGTGGTTATTATATCAGTGAAAATCTACAGATGGAGACAGTCTCGCGTCCTGTATCACTCCAATCTCCCTGTGATTCCATATTATCCTCCACGTTACTCAGACACTTTGGGGACAGGGACTCTCCAACACGTGTACAATTACGAGGTGTGCAGGACGACTGACTCCAGAAAGAGTGACATGAAATGTATGCAACCGATGAGTCAAAGTTTAGTTAGTGTGGATGGAGCTGAGACTGATACTTCGCAGGTGGACCAGCAACTGTCTGGAAACTTTTCTCAAATGTCAACTTTGGTGAGTGATATATTTAATATTTTGTTCTCCTTTCTCCTTCTCGTATTCCTTTGGGTGAAAGTATTTGGTGCATGCGCACTGCTGCCAGTAGAGCCTCAGTGTCGCTGTCCGTGGTGCTGGAACTGTCGATGGATTCATATTGAAATAACTTTCTCTATGCTGCGTGTTGTACTGATATGGAAGAATATTATATAAAAGACAAAAGACAGAAAACGGCATTACTTTAAAAAAATCACACAATAGGACCATTTTATATAGGGTTTTGCACACACATCCATTATTATGTTTAATTTAATTTAAGTGTTATCAACAGTTTTGCAAGATATTTTTCTACAAGGAGTTCTCAAGGTGTTTTTCAGCAAACGGTAGTTGTTTTATTGAGAAAACGAACAGTGTATTTTCCAGAGTGAAGTAAAAATTATATGGCAGCTGAAAGGGACAAAAAAATACAATTTCTCCAAACCTTTTTTTCCTTGCTCATCCAATCGTTCAGAATTCATAATATAGTAGGATTTCTTTGGTGAACGTTCATATATATGTATTTTTTCAACTAATTTATTTCGTAGATCACTCATTAGTCTTTCACCATGCAGCATCATGAGTTAACTTTAAGTCTTGAATACATTGGGAAACAACGTGATTTTAATAAGATCAGAAATTTTCAGATCATTTTGTGTCTTGTCACTATTAACATTCCTCTAGGATTGATTTTAGGTCTGCTTTGTTAAATTTTAATAGTTATATTTATTACATAATTGTGTGAGTTTTTAATACAGCATTTAAACTGTTCCTAATAATGTGCACATCACATACATTACCGTGGATGGGCTCTGAGCGCCGCTGTTGATACATCACTGACTAGCTGTCCAAATCAGTAGTGCGGCGGTCCACCCCTTTAATTCATTCCAGTGTTTTACTGCTTGGAGAGAAGACGGTCTGGTGTAGCTTTTTTCGCGGAATTTCTCAGCTGAAAGACAATATTGCCTTCTCAGTTTATGGATTTAATTATACCAGTTTAGTATTGAAAGGGATTACTGCGTCTGTATCTCTGGATTTATGATGGCTTGTACGTGGATAACCACTCTCAGAGGTCGATGGCAAGCGCTGTTTGCCATTCTTTGTCTTTTCAAGCTGAGCTCAGTGACCGGACAGGCTCGGTATTCCGTACCAGAGGAGCAGGCAGAAGGGTCTTTTGTTGGAAACATCGCTAGAGATTTAGGTTTGGATGTGGCGAGGCTCGTATCAGGTAAAGCTCGTATTATTACAAAAGGAAGTCGTCAGTATGTTGATTTAAACCGAGACAAAGGCAGTCTAGTTATTAAAGAGCGAATCGACCGAGAAGATCTGTGCGGAAAGACGACGCCCTGTAGCTTCAGCTTCGAGGTCATTTTAGAAAATCCAATCCTGCTTTATCGTGTAACAGTGGAGGTAATAGACATAAACGATAACAGTCCGTCGTTCCCAAAGGATGAAATCAGTTTGAAAATCGTTGAAAGTGTTACGTCGGGGACGCGTTTCACTTTAGTGAGTGCAGACGACCCTGATGTTGGTATTAATGATATTCAAAAATACGTGCTTAAACCCTCAGATCATTTCAAATTGGAAGTACAGAGTCAGCCTGATGGAGGAAAATTTATCGAAATGGTTTTACAAAACCCGTTAGACCGAGAGAAAGAGGAGACACACACACTCGTGCTGATTGCTTCAGATGGAGGAGAGCCACATAGATCAGGGACGGTGCGTATTCATATCACTGTTCTTGATGCTAACGATAATGCTCCAATGTGCAGCCAGCCTATTTATAAAGCAGATGTCAAGGAAAATTCCGCTGAAGGAACAGTTGTGACCACTGTTAGTGCAAATGACGCAGATAAAGGCGTTAATGGTGAGGTAACTTATTCCATCCCTTATCTCGCCAAAGAGGCAAAACAGCTTTTTGAAGTAAATGTTAAAACTGGAGAGATTAAAGTTGCAGGTAAATTAGATTTTGAAAAATCTAAAACGTATCAGTTAAACGTTCAGGCCAGTGACCACGGGGGATATACAGATACGTGTAAAGTCATCATTCAAATAATTGACGAGAATGACAACATCCCTACAATACAGCTCATGTCATTTTCTAACTCGATATCTGAGGATTCTCCTCCAGGTACAACTATAGCTGTTGTTAATGTTGATGACGAAGACTCTGACGGTAACGGTGTCGTCAAATGCTCCATTAACTCTGACGTACCTTTCAAAGTTGAGTCTTCATTAACAGGATACTATACTGTAGTAACCGAAGACTACTTAGACAGAGAAAGTATTCCTGAGTATAACATCACCTTAACCGTCTCTGACCAAGGCTCTCCGCCTCTGACCAGCAGTAAAAACATCAATGTAAAAGTGTCTGACGTGAATGACAGCCCACCCAAATTTGATCAATCAGAATATAGTAAGACTGTACCGGAGAACAATTCTCCTGGATTTTCTGTGTTTAGTCTCAGTGCTAGTGATGCCGACTGGGGCCAAAACGCGCGAGTTTCTTACTTTCTGGAGGAGAAACAGATTAATGGGGTAGCCGTGTCTTCTTTGGTGTCAATAAATTCAGACAATGGCGTCATTCATGCAGTGAGGTCGTTTGATTATGAGCAAATCAAGTGGTTTGAATTTAATGTAACTGCTCGTGATGCTGGATCCCCTCCTCTGAGCTCGGTGGCTACAGTCAGAATAATAGTCCAGGACCAGAACGACAACCCTCCTCAGGTTCTGTACCCGGTCCAGACTGGTGGCTCTCTGGTGGCTGAGATGGTGCCTCGTTCAGCAGATGTGGGCTATCTGGTCACTAAAGTGGTGGCTGTTGATGTGGACTCTGGACAGAATGCCTGGCTCTCCTATAAACTGCAGAAAGCCACAGACAGGGCGCTGTTTGAAGTGGGCTTACAGAATGGAGAAATAAGAACTATCCGCCAAGTCACTGATAAAGATGCTGTGAAACAAAGACTGACTGTTATAGTGGAGGACAACGGGCAGCCCTCTCGGTCAGCTACAGTCATTGTTAACGTGGCGGTGGCGGACAGCTTCCCTGAAGTGCTGTCGGAGTTCACTGACTTTACACACGACAAGGAGTACAATGACAACCTGACTTTTTACTTAGTGTTGGCTTTGGCTGTAGTTTCCTTCCTCTTCATCACGTGTTTAGTGGTTATTATATCAGTGAAAATCTATAGATGGAGACAGTCTCGTGTCCTGTATCACTCCAATCTCCCTGTGATTCCATATTATCCTCCACGTTACTCAGACACTTTGGGGACAGGGACTCTCCAACACGTGTACAATTACGAGGTGTGCAGGACAACTGACTCCAGAAAGAGTGACATGAAATGTATGCAACCGATGAGTCAAAGTTTAGTGAGTGTGGATGGAGCTGAGACTGACACTTCGCAGGTGGACAAGCAACTGTCTGGAAACTTTTCTCAAATGTCAACTTTGGTGAGTGATATATTTCATGTTTTGTTCTTAAAATCACTCGCTCTTGTATTATGTTGTGTCAAAGTCTTTGGTGCATGCGCACTGCTGTCAGTAGAGTCTCACTGTCGCTGTCCATGGTGCTGGAATTGTCGACGGATTCCTATTGAAATAACTTTCTTTACCTGTTGTAGTGAAGTGGAAGCTATACTTTATATTTAAAGACAGGAAATGGCACTATGTAAAGAACGACACAATAAGAGAATTTAATAGAGTCACTCAAACCACAGTCTGTGTGTTGTTTTTGGCAGACATATCCATTATTATGCTGAACATTTAGATTTCAACAACTTTATCATTGGATGTGGCATCAACAATTTTGCCAGATTTTTTTTTTACAAAGACTTTTTTCCATTTTTGATTATATCACTATTCTAAGATATTTTTCAAGAAACCACAATGTTTTCAATTAGAAAACAAACTGTGCGTTTTCCAGGGCGAAATAAAAATTGTATGGCAACTCAAAAGAAAAGAAAAGAAAATTCATCCTTCCTCTTTTTTCCTTTCTCATCTAATAGTTCAGAATATTTATTGTGGTATGATGTGTTTGTTCAACGGTCATATTTGTTTATTCATTCTGTAGATCAGTAATAAATATTTCAGCCTGCAGCATCAGTTGTGAACATAACAGGATGATGTTTTAATGGATAACAACGTGATTTTACTATAACCTGAAACTTTCAGATGCTTTTGTGAAACTGTGTTTCATCACTGTGTGAACACAGGACTAGCCTTCAGTTGTACTGCTTTATGGTCACATTTTAATGCAGTTTTATACAATAATAATCTTAAAAACTGTCCATAACCTTTGAAAACAACATTTAGACTGTTCCTAATAATGTGCACACCACATACATTACCGTGGATGGGCTCTGAGCGCCGCTGTTGATACATCACTGACTAGCTGTCCAAATCAGCAGTGCAGCGGTCCACCCCTTTAATTCATTCCAGTGTTTTACTGCTTGGAGAGAAGACGGTCTGGTTTAGCTTTTCTTGTAGAAATTCTCTACTGAACGATACTTTTGCCTTCTCAGTTTATGGATTTTAAAATACCAGTTTGGTATTGAAAGGGATTACTGCGTCTGTATCTCTGGATTTATGATGGCTTGTATGTGGATAACCGCTCTCAGAGGCCGATGGCAAGCGCTGTTTGCCATTCTTTGTCTTCTCAAGCTGAGCTCAGTGACCGGACAGGCTCGGTATTCCGTACCGGAGGAGCAGGCAGAAGGGTCTTTTGTTGGAAACATCGCTAGAGATTTAGGTTTGGATGTGGCGAGGCTCGTATCAGGTAAAGCTCGTATTATTACAAAAGGAAGTCGTCAGTATGTTGATTTAAACCGAGACAAAGGCAGACTAGTTATTAAAGAGCGAATCGACCGAGAAGATCTGTGTGGAAAGACGACGCCCTGTAGCTTCAGCTTCGAAGTCATTTTAGAAAATCCAATCCTGCTTTATCGTGTAACAGTGGAGGTAATAGACATAAACGATAACAGTCCGTCGTTCCCAAAGGATGAAATCAGTTTGAAAATCGCTGAAAATGCTGCATCGGGGACTCGATTCTCACTTGAGAGTGCAGACGATCCTGATGTTGTTATTAATGATATTCAAAAATACGTGCTTAAACCCTCAGATCATTTCAAATTGGAAGTACAGAGTCAGCCTGATGGAGGAAAATTTATCGAAATGGTTTTACAAAACCCGTTAGATCGAGAGAAAGAGGAGACTCACACACTCGTGCTGATTGCTTCAGATGGAGGAGAGCCACATAGATCAGGGACGGTGCGTATTCATATCACTGTGCTAGATGCTAACGATAACGTGCCAGTGTGCAGCCAGCCTGTTTATAAAGCAGATGTCAAGGAAAATTCTCCTGAAGGAACAGTTGTGACCACTGTTAGTGCAAATGACGCAGATAAAGGAGTTAATGGTGAGGTAACTTATTCCATAGCTCATGTTGCCAAAGAGGCAAAACAGCTTTTTGAAGTAAATGTTAAAACTGGAGAGATTAAAGTTGCAGGTAAATTAGATTTTGAAAAATCTAAAACGTATCAATTAAACGTCAAAGCTAGTGACCATGGGGGATATACAGATACGTGCAAAGTCATCGTTCAAATAATTGACGAGAATGACAACATCCCTACAATACAGCTCATGTCATTTTCTAACTCGATATCCGAGGATTCTCCTCCAGGTACAACTATAGCTGTTGTTAATGTTGATGACGAAGACTCTGACGGTAACGGTGTCGTCAAATGCTCCATTAACTCTGACGTACCATTCAAAGTTGAGTCTTCATTAACAGGATACTATACTGTAGTAACCGAAGACTACTTAGACAGAGAAAGTATTCCTGAGTATAACATCACCTTAACCGTCTCTGACCAAGGCTCTCCGCCTCTGACCAGCAGTAAAAACATCAATGTAAAAGTGTCTGACGTGAATGACAGCCCACCCAAATTTGATCAATCAGAATATAGTAAGACTGTACCGGAGAACAATCCTCCTGGATTTTCTGTGTTTAGTCTCAGTGCTAGTGATGCCGACTGGGGCCAAAACGCGCGAGTTTCTTACTTTCTGGAGGAGAAACAGATTAATGGGGTAGCCGTGTCTTCTTTGGTGTCAATAAATTCAGACAATGGCGTCATTCATGCAGTGAGGTCGTTTGATTATGAGCAAATCAAGTGGTTTGAATTTAACGTAACTGCTCGTGATGCTGGATCCCCTCCTCTGAGCTCGGTGGCTACAGTCAGAATAATAGTCCAGGACCAGAACGATAACCCTCCTCGGGTTCTGTACCCGGTCCAGACTGGTGGCTCTCTGGTGGCTGAGATGGTGCCTCGTTCAGCAGATGTGGGCTATCTGGTCACTAAAGTGGTGGCTGTTGATGTGGACTCTGGACAGAATGCCTGGCTCTCCTATAAACTGCAGAAAGCCACAGACAGGGCGCTGTTTGAAGTGGGCTTACAGAATGGAGAAATAAGAACCATCCGCCAAGTCACTGATAAAGATGCTGTGAAACAAAGACTGACTGTTATAGTGGAGGACAACGGGCAGCCCTCTCGTTCAGCTACAGTCATTGTTAACGTGGCGGTGGCGGACAGCTTCCCTGAAGTGCTGTCGGAGTTCACTGACTTTACACACGACAAGGAGTACAATGACAACCTGACTTTTTACTTAGTGTTGGCTTTGGCCGTAGTTTCCTTCCTCTTCATCACGTGTTTAGTGGTTATTATATCAGTGAAAATCTACAGATGGAGACAGTCTCGCGTCCTGTATCACTCCAATCTCCCTGTGATTCCATATTATCCTCCACGTTATTCAGACACTTTGGGGACAGGGACTCTCCAACACGTGTACAATTACGAGGTGTGCAGGACGACTGACTCCAGAAAGAGTGACTGTAAGTTCGGCAGAGCTGGTAGTCAGAACGTGCTGATAATGGACCCCAGTTCTACAGGGACGATGCAGCGGATGCAGAGTGAAAAGAGCATCCTGGATGAACCAGATTCTCCTCTAGAGGTTTGTTTTTCGGCCATTATACTCAATAAATGTACAATGCATTACTTAGAGGGTATTATTAGATATATGACTTGATTTTTCAGGTATGTCTCACTGCCTTCGCAAAAGGCAACTTCAGCACCACTAGTGGTGGACAGCTCCTTTCTGAGCTGAATCATTCAACTGAGGTGAAAGAGTCAGTAAGAAACATACACACCATTCAAACGGCCTGCTCTGATGCCGTTATATTGCCAAACTATAATGTTTTCGTACTGTATGGGGTGTTTGATGTCTGTTGTAATTAGAAAATATCTGTGGTCTTTCACCTTCCACCCAAGTGTATTTTCATGGAGGGAGAAAACAAGACTTATAGAACGATAAACAGAGTTTTTGCAGTTGTATATCTCATAGAACTGCATTTTGCTGTTACTCTTTATCTCTTCCTTTCATTTAATCACCTTATAAGCTGCATCTTTTATGTCTTATTTTTTGTTTTAATAGAACATGCACACCTTATTTTAAACGTATCTCCTAGACAAATAGTTAGCTTCACACTCTCAATTGCCATTTAAAGAGGCTTTTTTTTTTCTCTTTTCCTTATTCACTTGTTATTTTCCTATCGTACTCTAAGGGCCGCTGTTGGTCTTTAAAGCAGACGTGAAGCCTTTGAAATGCACTTACTCTTCCTCTATTTCAGTTAGTGTATACGCGGACAGCAGGACATTCAGTCTTCCTTTTCACTTGTGATTTTTTTTTACTTATGCATTTGTTTTCACTCTGTGGATTATAAATACATCAACAGAAGGACAATACGGGATAATAGCTCGGCTTTTTGCAAATACGTTTATGTGGAGTTGGGTGGATTGCTTCGGGAATATGCCTTTTATAAGCAGTGAACCCACGATTACATGGCAAGTACGGGCCTTCATCTTTGTTTTTTTCATTGACGCGGCAGTCAGTCAGATCCGCTACTCTGTCCCAGAGGAGATGAGAAAGGGCTCCTTTGTAGGAAATGTAGCTGAAGACTTAGGTATAGACGCTAAAAGACTCATATCAGGCGGTGCACGAATTGTTAGCGGAGATAGCAGCGAGTACATCAGGCTGGATGCAGACAAAGGGATTCTTGTGGTGGGAGACAGAATAGATAGGGAGCAGCTCTGCGGACAGACATCGCCCTGTAGCTTGAATTTTGAAATGATTATGACAAATCCAATGCAACTACATAGCGTTGTAGTGGAAGTGTTGGATGTTAATGATAATGCGCCTGTGTTTCATGAGAAAGAGGTGCATGTAGAAATACTAGAATCTGCTCTTCCAGGAACCGAAATATTACAAGAGAGTGCCACCGATCCCGATGTTGGCATCAACGCTTTACACGGTTATACGTTACACCCAACGACACATTTTAACATTAAGGTCCTGTCCAGCCCAAATGGTAATAAATATGCACAGTTGTATCTTTCTAATGCCTTAGACCGCGAGAAAGAAGAAAAGCTGATTCTCATGCTCACTGCTGTGGACGGCGGTGAACCACAGAGATCAGGGACACTAAAAATTCATGTAACTGTGCGAGACACAAATGACAATGCTCCGGTTTTTACACAGTCAAATTTCAAGGCTTCAGTTAAAGAAAATGCTCTGAAAGGAACCTTAGTGGTGAGCCTGAGCGCGACTGATGCAGATGAAGGGCTGAATGGCCGTGTTACGTACCACTTTAATCGGATGTCTAGTAACGTTGCTGAACTATTTCATCTGGATGAAAACAGCGGCGATTTAACTGTAAACGGTATGATTGATTACGAAGAGAATAAGATATATGAGATTGGCGTGCAGGCAAAAGATCAAGGTGGACAGAGCACATTAACAAAAGTAATAATTGAGGTGACGGATGTTAATGATAATGCACCTGTAATTACACTAACCTCGTTTTCTAGTGCCATCGCTGAGAATTCTCCGAGTGGAACTACAGTAGCTATCATAAATGTAAAAGATCTAGACTCAGGAAAAAATGGTAAAGTTGACTGCTCAGTTAACGGCAATATCCCGTTTGCAATCCGCTCATCTCTGAAGAATTATTATACTCTGGTGACAAACGGTGTCCTTGACAGGGAGCGTACTCCTGATTACAGTATCACATTCACGGCTACTGATGAAGGCAGTCCACCACTATCCACTAACAAGACAATACCACTTCGAGTATCTGATGTTAATGATAATGCCCCCGTATTTGAACAGAGTTATTATGAAGCTAATATCGTGGAGAATAACTCCCCAGGATTATCTGTGTTTTCAGTGAAAGCACACGATGCTGACTCGGGGCAGAATGCACGAGTGTCTTACCTGCTTATTGATACTCAGTTAAACGGTAACCCGATATCCACCTACATATCTGTTAACGCAGAAAGTGGAGTTATACATGCAGTTCGCTCATTTGACTATGAGCAAATTAAAACTCTAAATATTTTTGTCAAAGGGCAAGATGGCGGTTCGCCGCCTTTAAGCAGCAATACTACAGTTAAATTAAATGTTCAAGATCAGAACGACAACCCTCCTCAGGTTCTGTACCCAGTCCAGACTGGTGGCTCTCTGGTGGCTGAGATGGTGCCTCGTTCAGCAGATGTGGGCTATCTGGTCACTAAAGTGGTGGCTGTTGATGTGGACTCTGGACAGAATGCCTGGCTCTCCTATAAACTGCAGAAAGCCACAGACAGGGCGCTGTTTGAAGTGGGCTTACAGAATGGAGAAATAAGAACTATCCGCCAAGTCACTGATAAAGATGCTGTGAAACAAAGACTGACTGTTATAGTGGAGGACAACGGGCAGCCCTCTCGTTCAGCTACAGTCATTGTTAACGTGGCGGTGGCGGACAGCTTCCCTGAAGTGCTGTCGGAGTTCACTGACTTTACCCACGACAAGGAGTACAATGACAACCTGACTTTTTACTTAGTGTTGGCTTTGGCTGTAGTTTCCTTCCTCTTCATCACGTGTTTAGTGGTTATTATATCAGTGAAAATCTACAGATGGAGACAGTCTCGCGTCCTGTATCACTCCAATCTCCCTGTGATTCCATATTATCCTCCACGTTACTCAGACACTTTGGGGACAGGGACTCTCCAACACGTGTACAATTACGAGGTGTGCAGGACGACTGACTCCAGAAAGAGTGACTGTAAGTTCGGCAGAGCTGGTAGTCAGAATGTGCTGATAATGGACCCCAGTTCTACAGGGACGATGCAGCGGATACAGAGTGAAAAGAGCATCCTGGATGAACCAGACTCTCCTCTAGAGGTGAGGCCTTTGTAATATTCATATTCACCTATTATCAGGTTTGTGCTTTTCAGACGTCTTACCAAACAGTGGTTTCTTGCTCACGTGTAGCAACCCATGAGGCATTTTCAGAACCACAGCTCATGGACAGCTCGACTGACTGTGGGTTACATTACCTTTGTGGACTGCTGCTTAATTAGGAGCCTATTAATGCAAAATATTTTGTGAGTACTTAATGTCATCGTTTACTAAAGCTGTTATAGATACATTTTCACATATTCAAAGCCTTATATCCTGTTGTCCAATGTAAGTTAATGCTGATTCAGGGAGACTGAAGCCTCCGTTTTTATTAATGATAGTTTTGTGACCATTTTGGTCAAAAAAGATATAACAAAAACTAAAACAAATGTATTGTTTTCGTTTTTCTCTTTAAAAGAATGGATTACAGTCTTTTGATGTGCATTTCTGGCTCTTCTACAGAAAAGTGCTTGGTAAATTGAGTTTTATTTTATGCCTCTGTTCATGATATTCATGATTTGGACAGTAAGGGACGCTGTTGGTTAGTGAAACAAGTGTTCAGAGTTGATTCAGTGGAGGCACAGCCCTCATTTTCCTGTTTAATCGAGAGAGAAGGCAAACTGTGATTCATACGCAGGAGGACGGCCACGATTTCATTCGGAGCGAGGACTTTAAAATCAAAGGATTACTTGATGCAGCTGTTTTCGATGGATAGTATACAGTAGGCTGCTGATATTATATTCTCTTATTTGTACAATGGCGTTTGAAAAATCTCCTCCTTTTTGTGTAAAATGGCGTTTGTATAGCAGATCAACATGGCAGTTTCTGCTGTTCCTTTGGTGTCTCAGTCACATCGTGTGTGGCCAGATCAGGTATACAATTCCGGAGGAGCTGAAAAGGGGGTCTCTCATTGGAAACGTTGCTCAAGATCTTGGTTTGGATGTGCAAAGGCTTCGTTCTGGCCGTGCCCGAATCGTGACAAGACAAAGCATCCAGTACACCGAGCTGAAAACAGACAAAGGCATTTTAGTCGTGAACGAGAGAATAGACCGGGAGCAGCTGTGTGGAGACGTAACACCGTGCAGCTTCAGCTTTGAGGTGATTTTAGAAAATCCGATGGAATTACACCGAGTGACAGTGGAAATAACTGACATAAATGACAATTCTCCGACGTTTAGAAAGGATGAAATTAAATTCGAAATTAGCGAATCTGCCACACTGGGATCACGCTTTTTGTTACCCAGTGCCGAAGACGCCGATGTAGGTACTAATGGTCTCCAGAAATACATACTAACTACCGATGAAATATTTGGTTTAAAGCAGCATTCGAGTCCAGATGGTCGAAAATATGCCGAGATGATCTTACAAAAACCACTAGACAGAGAAAGCGAGCCTCGGATATCACTGAAGCTCATTGCTGTTGATGGTGGAACTCCGCATAGATCTGGTACAGTAAATATAGATATTACTGTTCTCGATGCTAATGATAATCCTCCCATTTTTAACCAGACTCTCTACCGGGCTACTGTCTCGGAGGATGCATTAAAAGGCACCTATATCACGACAGTGAATGCAAGTGATGCAGACAGTGGATCAAACGGCCTCGTCACATATAGATTTTCAAACATGAAAGAGCAGCTGGCTGACATATTTAATTTAGACGAAATAACGGGGACCATAACGCTTGTAGGACAAGTGGATTTTGAAAAAGATAAGAAATATGAAATTATGATTGAAGCTATGGACCAAGGAGGCCTGATAGATTCAAGTAAGGTGCTAATTGAAATTGTTGACGTAAACGATAACGCACCTGTCATAAATGTGATGTCATTCTCCAGTCCAGTGCCAGAGGATTCTGCCTCCGGTACCACAGTGGCAATAATTAATGTGATTGACGCAGACTCGGAGCAAAATGGCCAAATTACCTGTACAACAGACAGCAGTCTCCCATTTAAAATAAAATCAACATTAACTAATTACTATGCATTAGTAACAGACTCATCTTTTGACCGAGAAGTTGTACCGGAATATAACATAACTGTAAGAGCCACGGATTCGGGATCGCCACCATTGTCAAGCACAACAATATTACGTCTGAGAATCTCTGATGTGAATGATAATGCCCCGTTATTTGATCAAATTAGCTACGTTTCTTACGTTACAGAGAACAATTCCCCTGGAATGTCCATATTTTCCGTCAAAGCCCAGGACATTGACTGGAATCAAAACGCTAGAATATCGTACTTACTCGAGGAAACACAGATCAATGGTAGTCCAACCTCTTCTTACGTCTCCATAAACAGTGAAACTGGAGCTATCCACGCAGTGCGCTCGTTTGATTATGAACAAATTAAACAACTCCAGCTGGTAGTAAAGGCGCAGGATGGAGGCTCCCCTCCACTCAGTAGCAATGTGAGTGTGAAAATAATGATCCAGGACCAGAACGACAACCCCCCTCAGGTTCTGTACCCAGTCCAGACTGGTGGCTCTCTGGTGGCTGAGATGGTGCCTCGTTCAGCAGATGTGGGCTATCTGGTCACTAAAGTGGTGGCTGTTGATGTGGACTCTGGACAGAATGCCTGGCTCTCCTATAAACTGCAGAAAGCCACAGACAGGGCGCTGTTTGAAGTGGGCTTACAGAATGGAGAAATAAGAACTATCCGCCAAGTCACTGATAAAGATGCTGTGAAACAAAGACTGACTGTTATAGTGGAGGACAACGGGCAGCCCTCTCGTTCAGCTACAGTCATTGTTAACGTGGCGGTGGCGGACAGCTTCCCTGAAGTGCTGTCGGAGTTCACTGACTTTACACACGACAAGGAGTACAATGACAACCTGACTTTTTACTTAGTGTTGGCTTTGGCTGTAGTTTCCTTCCTCTTCATCACGTGTTTAGTGGTTATTATATCAGTGAAAATCTACAGATGGAGACAGTCTCGCGTCCTGTATCACTCCAATCTCCCTGTGATTCCATATTATCCTCCACGTTACTCAGACACTTTGGGGACAGGGACTCTCCAACATGTGTACAATTACGAGGTGTGCAGGACGACTGACTCCAGAAAGAGTGACTGTAAGTTCGGCAGAGCTGGTAGTCAGAACGTGCTGATAATGGACCCCAGTTCTACAGGGACGATGCAGCGGATACAGAGTGAAAAGAGCATCCTGGATGAACCAGACTCTCCTCTAGAGGTTAGTTAAAAAATTTAGCTCTTTGCCGCTTTTCGGTTTAGTTATACTGATAGTAAACTGTTGCGCTATGCCGTCATTTTCAGCACCTTGGACAGCATCTCGTTTTACATCACTTGCTTATGTATTCGTATTCAGAACTTAAAAAAGATAAAATTACTTACATTCTCAGACAATGATATGCTGTTATATTATTTCACATGCACATTTATTTAACTCTTTTATTGTGTGTTAAATCGGACTGATAATTTGTTTTTATTTAGTTTTGTTGCAATAAAATAGCCCTTTTGTGCTGACTGTCTTACTTGAGTTTTTTTTTTACTATGACATACTCATTTTCCGTTGTAGTTACTCTTTGACATCTCAATTTAACTGCAGGCAGAACTGAATGTTATTCATACATTCAGAACTACAATGCTGGGCAGTTTCAAAAAGAGTTTGGTTTAGTAACAGTGCTGTAAATCACTGGCTTTCTGTTTGTGGTTTGTTTATGTTTAGAGTTTGTGATTTAATGTTACATCTTGGGTTGGTTGAGATATTTCATATATTTATATAGTTGTATTCCTATATTTCCCAGACTGGATTGTATAGGAATGTTGTATTTTAACCTACTGGCAGATGGCCCGGTTCTTTTCCTCCGTTTGGACTCTAAGTGACGCTGTTGGTCAGGAAAACTGTGTTAGGAGAGTGAAAGAGAGGAGAAAGAGGAGAGGCAGAAACACTGTCTTCAGACAAGGAGGCTTCGACGGAAATACAGTCGCTTGGAAAGAGGCATTTTTGTTTGATAATAATAGACCATTTTGCTTGACGGAAATGCAGCACTGCTGAAGTGGAAGGTAGCTTTCGACTACGTGCGTGGCTGTAGGGATATAATTTACCGCTGCATTTAGGATTGTATTCTTTACGACATGGGTATATGCCAGCGTCGATGCGGAAAATGGCTGATGTGTTGGACACTTACATGGCATCTGTTCATTTTTGCCGTGAGGATTTCCATCATCAACGGCCAAATCCGTTATTCAATACCGGAGGAGATGAAGAAGGGCTCTCTTATCGGTAACGTAGCGCAAGACCTTGGTTTGGATCTGAGAAGGCTCCGTTCTGGTCGGGCCCGTATCGTGACCGGAGAAAACAATCAGTACACTGAGCTAAAAACAGACAAAGGAGTTCTAGTTGTGAATGAGAGAATCGACCGAGAAGAGCTTTGTGGAGACGTAACACCCTGCAGTTTCAGCTTCGAAATTATTTTGGAAAATCCGATTGAACTGCACCGGGTGACAATCGAAATATTAGACGTCAATGACCATGCGCCCACTTTCAAAAATAATTTAATTAAACTCGAAATTAGTGAATCTGCAACAATAGGGTCGCATTTCGATTTAGAAAGCGCCTATGACCCTGATGCAGGGATTCACGGCTTGCAAAATTATATTTTATCCCCTAATGATAATTTCGCTTTGAAGCAACACTCCAACGCCGATGGAATCAAATTCGCCGTAATGATTTTAAAGAAGCCATTAGACAGAGAATTTAATCCACACATTTCTTTAAAGCTGATTGCAGTGGACGGAGGAACGCCACAACGATCTGGTACAGTAAATATAGATATAACTGTGATTGATGCCAATGATAATCCTCCCGTATTTAATCAAACACTCTACACTGCTACGGTGACAGAAAATGCACCCATAGGCACCTATATAACTACTGTGAATGCTTCAGATGCCGACAGTGGTTCTAATAGCTTGGTTACATATACCTTTTCTAATGTAAAGGGGAATTCAGGCGAAACATTTGAAATTGATAGTTTATCCGGCAAAATAACTGTCGCTGATAATATTGATTTTGAAAAGGACAAAAAATACGAAATAAGAGTGATCGCCAAAGACCAGGGTGGCTTAAGTGACGCAACTAAAGTTGTCATTGAGGTCACTGACATAAATGATAATGCTCCGGTCATAAATATTATGTCCTTCTCCACCCTGATTTCAGAGGATGTCTCTCCAGGCACGACTATAGCTGTTTTTAATGTCAAAGATGCAGACTCTGAAAGAAACGGTCAGATAACATGCTCCTTAGATTCTAATCTTCCCTTTAAAATCCAGTCTTCTTTGACTAATTATTACAATTTGCTTTCAGATGCACCCTTTGATCGTGAAACAAAAGCTGAGTACAACATAACCCTAACTGCAACGGATTCAGGGTCACCCCCACTTTCTACTAAAACAGCTTTACACCTAAGAATTTCTGATGTGAACGATAATGCACCGCTCTTTGCCAAACCAAATTATTCTGCTTTTATCACTGAGAATAATGTCCCTGGCATGTCAATATTCACTGTTATCGCACAAGACTCTGATTGGAATCAAAATGCAAGAATCTCATACTTTCTGGAGGAAACGCAGGTTAGTGGCAGCCCAGTTTCTTCTTATGTATCCATAAACTCTGAAACTGGAGTTCTACATGCAGTGCGCTCATTTGATTATGAACAAATCAAGCAGCTTGTATTCAGTGTCAAAGCTCAGGATGGAGGCTCCCCTCCACTCAGTAGCAATGTGAGTGTGAAAATAAAGATCCAGGACCAGAACGACAACCCCCCTCAGGTTCTGTACCCAGTCCAGACTGGTGGCTCTCTGGTGGCTGAGATGGTGCCTCGTTCAGCAGATGTGGGCTATCTGGTGACTAAAGTGGTGGCTGTTGATGTGGACTCTGGACAGAATGCCTGGCTCTCCTATAAACTGCAGAAAGCCACAGACAGGGCGCTGTTTGAAGTGGGCTTACAGAATGGAGAAATAAGAACTATCCGCCAAGTCACTGATAAAGATGCTGTGAAACAAAGACTGACTGTTATAGTGGAGGACAACGGGCAGCCCTCTCGTTCAGCTACAGTCATTGTTAATGTGGCGGTGGTGGACAGCTTCCCTGAAGTGCTGTCGGAGTTCACTGACTTTACACACGACAAGGAGTACAATGACAACCTGACTTTTTACTTAGTGTTGGCTTTGGCTGTAGTTTCCTTCCTCTTTATCACGTGTTTAGTGGTTATTATATCAGTGAAAATCTACAGATGGAGACAGTCTCGCGTCCTGTATCACTCCAATCTCCCTGTGATTCCATATTATCCTCCACGTTACTCAGACACTTTGGGGACAGGGACTCTCCAACACGTGTACAATTACGAGGTGTGCAGGACGACTGACTCCAGAAAGAGTGACTGTAAGTTCGGCAGAGCTGGTAGTCAGAATGTGTTGATAATGGACCCCAGTTCTACAGGGACGATGCAGCGGATACAGAGTGAAAAAAGCATCCTGGATGAACCAGACTCTCCTCTAGAGGTTGGCTTTCTCTTTTTATAAAGTTCTATGAATCTGCCTTTCAGTGTTGTTTTTTACTATTATACTTTCTCAAATATCATACTTGCTCATGATGATGTTTCAGTTATTAAAGTTAGCTAATCTGAGCATTTCCAATTTTACAAACATAAACCAGTGACTTTTTAAAAATTCAAATATTTGAATATAATCTACTTGTCAAACTATTACCTTTTAATAATTTGAACCAAGTAGTTATTGTCTTTGCGATCTGCAAAACCTGCATTGGTTGGCAAAATTAGATAGGTACCTTGTCCTTTCTTTCCTGACTTTTCCCCCCTCTCTTTTCCTTTTTGTTGTAAATATTTTAATACTAATACATTCAGTAAACCTGAATAAACGGTTCATTACATTTGGAGTGTTAAACGAACAGCCTATTTTTCCTGTGTTTCTTGTCAGCACCATGGATAGCACAACATTCAGGGGTACTTTATTGAACTTTTGCATTGCTGTGTACCTTTGCTTTTACAGTGTGTCTCCTCCGTGTGTTCACATCGCTGGCTCAGTGTGTGTGTGTGTGTGTGTGTGTGTGTGTGTGTGTGTGTGTGTGTGTGTGTGTGTGTGTGTGTGTGCGCGCGCGTGCGTGTGTCACATTTCACTGATTAAGTTATTTCTAATTTTGCTAGTAATTAACGTGTATACATTAATACCATATTTGAACACATACTGTGATCAGCAACATAAAAATAGGAATATGTGTAGTTCAGTGCATCCAACTCACAGGGACGCTGTTGACCAGTCGGCTGAGATTTCAGAGCTCATTGCAGCTGTACCTCCCCCATCATCTAGAAATGTTACGGAGGAAGAGAAAAAACATAATTAAAACGCACGTTTAGGAAGAGGGGAGACGATCGAAGACGGAGGTACCAGGCAAATTATCCGCTCACTTGGCAGTGTGGATTCTTGATTACTGGCATTTGTATCTACAAACCTTTTACTGGATAAGGGATTTAATATCTTCTTTTGTGGACGACAGAATATCGGACAGAACAATGACACGGCAAGTAGGCCTACTGTTGTTTATGTCTTTTGTGTTTCTCGGCTCAGTTTTGGGGCAGGTCAGCTACTCCATTCCTGAGGAAATGGCTAAAGGATCTTTAGTCGGTAACATAGCTCAAGATTTAGGTTTAGATGTGAAACGGCTGAAAACAGGGAAAGCCCGCATATATACTAGAGAAGGGCCAGAATACATCGAGCTGAATAAAGAAAGGGGAGTCCTTGTAATCAAAGAACCGATAGACAGAGAAGCGCTCTGCGGACAGACGACGCCCTGTGCTCTTGATTTTCAAATAATATTGGAAAATCCTATGCAGTTTTACAGCATCACTGTCGAGATCACAGACATTAACGACAACTCTCCCGGTTTTAAAAACAGTGAAATCAAATTTGATATTAATGAATTGTCGCAAATTGGATCTAAATTTGTCTTAGAAAAGGCAATAGATAACGATGTTGGAGTAAATGGGCTTCAGGGCTATTCGCTGAGTTCAAGTGGCATATTCAGTTTAAACCCTTATAGAATTGGCAGTAGTAGAAATGTTGAGATGGTTTTAAAGAAGCATCTTGACCGAGAGAAACAGCAGCGGTTGTTTTTGGTTTTGACCGCTTTAGATGGCGGCGACCCTCAGCTCTCTGGAACAATGCTAATTGTAATAACTGTATTAGACGCTAACGATAATGCACCTGTTTGTACTCAAACAGAGTATAAGACTAATGTAAAAGAAAATTCGTTAAAAGGAGCTGTTCTTACCACTGTGAGTGCCTCTGATGCAGACGAAGGTCCGCACGGGCGCATACAATATTCAATCTCTAATGTTCCAGAGGGCGCACTTGAAATGTTTCATGTTGATAAGGACAACGGTGTGGTAACTTTAATGGGAAAACTTGATTATGAGAAATTTCGGCATTATGAGATAGATGTCCAAGCATCAGATGAAGGTGGTAACTCAGACGTATGTAAAGTTATTATCGAGGTATTGGACACAAACGATAACCCACCAGCTATCAATATTATGTCAGCGTTATCCAGTATATCTGAAGATGTTAAGCCAGGGACAGTTCTGACAATGATGAACGTTCAGGATCCAGATTCAGATGAAAATGGCAGAGTCCACTGCGTTTTAAATGAAAATATTCATTTTACAATCACGTCAACATCAAATAATTTCTTTACTTTAGTGACAGAAGGTGAATTGGACAGAGAGATTGCTTCTCAGTATAACATCACAGTGACCTGCTCTGATGAGGGAGTACCCTCCCCTCTCCAGCAGCGTCACTCTCACCTTACAGATCTCTGATGTGAATGATAACGCACCTGTTTTTGAGAGGAGCTCATATGAGGCCTACATTGTAGAAAACAACACACCAGGTCTCTCTATATTCACAGTGAAAGCCAGAGACGCTGACTGGAACCAGAATGCTCGTGTTTCTTACATACTGGAGGACTCCTCAGTTAACGGAGTGCCAGTCTCCTCATATGTGTCCGTTAGTGCTGATAGTGGAGTCATCCATGCAGTGCGCTCTTTTGACTACGAGCAGATCAAAGATTTCCAGTTCCGCGTCAAAGCTCAGGATGGGGGCTCCCCTCCACTCAGTAGCAATGTGAGTGTGAAAATAATGATCCAGGACCAGAACGACAACCCTCCTCAGGTTCTGTACCCAGTCCAGACTGGTGGCTCTCTGGTGGCTGAGATGGTGCCTCGTTCAGCAGATGTGGGCTATCTGGTCACTAAAGTGGTGGCTGTTGATGTGGACTCTGGACAGAATGCCTGGCTCTCCTATAAACTGCAGAAAGCCACAGACAGGGCGCTGTTTGAAGTGGGCTTACAGAATGGAGAAATAAGAACTATCCGCCAAGTCACTGATAAAGATGCTGTGAAACAAAGACTGACTGTTATAGTGGAGGACAACGGGCAGCCCTCTCGTTCAGCTACAGTCATTGTTAACGTGGCGGTGGCGGACAGCTTCCCTGAAGTGCTGTCGGAGTTCACTGACTTTACACACGACAAGGAGTACAATGACAACCTGACTTTTTACTTAGTGTTGGCTTTGGCTGTAGTTTCCTTCCTCTTCATCACGTGTTTAGTGGTTATTATATCAGTGAAAATCTACAGATGGAGACAGTCTCGCGTCCTGTATCACTCCAATCTCCCTGTGATTCCATATTATCCTCCACGTTACTCAGACACTTTGGGGACAGGGACTCTCCAACACGTGTACAATTACGAGGTGTGCAGGACGACTGACTCCAGAAAGAGTGACTGTAAGTTCGGCAGAGCTGGTAGTCAGAACGTGCTGATAATGGACCCCAGTTCAACAGGGACGATGCAGCGGATACAGAGTGAAAAGAGCATCCTGGATGAGCCAGACTCTCCTTTAGAGGTATGAGTGGCAATGATCTCTTATTTTCTTCTCTATTGGATGCACAGTGAATTACAGTTCCGTTTTCACACTGAATATGACTGTTTGAGTGTTTTATTCATTTGTTATTAATATTGTTTAATTTCCCAAGAATGAATATTCCACACAATGTCTGTACCCTTTGTCTATATTTATGAATAGTATTGCAGATACACTTATTTAATTGCAATTTCTTTTTTTTTTGTGCCTCATACTCTCCATTTTTACGGAGCCCCTAAAGGGACATGAAAAAAAAAAAAAAAAAATCAAACGTTTCTAGTGCGCACTAGATAGTATCTAGTGCTCACTAGATACGGATCTAGTGCGCACTAGATACGGATCTAGTGCGCACTAGATACGGATCTAGTGCGCACTAGATCCTATGGATGGAGTGTTGTGGCGAATCAGCACATGGCTCATTTAAATATTAAAATTAGCCATGTGTTAATAGGTCACAACACGAAAATGTAACCAATGAAATTACTTATTTTGACACACATTTTAAGCCAATACTTACTACTATCTAGTGCGCACTAGATACTATCCATATTGTGGTGAATCAACACATGGCTAATTTTAATATTCAAATGAGTATTAAACTAATTTGTCACTAAGTAAAAAATAAATGTAAATTAATCTGTAACCTTTTTTATTACAGTCCGCATTTAAATGCCTGTCCTCCTTTTGAGAAAATAACAAAAACAGTCCACCTTTTGACACATTACCTTGTTAGTTTAATACGTATTGGCTTAAAATGTGTGTCAAAATAAGTAATTTCATTGGTTACATTTTCGTGTTGTGACCTATTAACACATGGCTAATTTTAATATTTAAATGAGCCAACACTCATCCATATCTAGTGCGCACTAGATATGGATCTAGTGCTCACTAGATACGGATCTAGTGCGCACTAGATACTATCTAGTGAGCACAAGATACTATCTAGTGAGCACTAGATACTATCTAGTGCGCACAAGATACTATCTAGTGAGCACAAGATACTATCTAGTGCTCACTAGAAACGTTTCATTTTTTTTTTTTTTCATGTCCCTTTAGGGGCTCCGTACCATTTACAATTACGGTGTGTTTTATGTAGTTTTGTAGTTCATGGTAGTGAACGGAGAGCGCCGCTGTCGGCCAGTAGGTCGCTTTATCAGTCGAGACTCACTGTGGAACCTCTTTCACCATCTCCCTTTATTAGTGTGCGCCAGCCAGAAGCAGCTCTTACACAGTCCGTGTTGCAGAGAGGAGTAATACGAAACCGCCATTCTTTCTCGAGCAAACGGGGATAATTTGGACGCTATTATCAATGTTTTTGGTTCGATTTTTTTTTTCTGAATACAACAGGATCCAACGTGAATCATTATCCGACGGAAATTAGGCCAAAGCTATTTCAACAGATTCGTGGTGCAGTAATACCGTGTGTCAAACAGAACAATGAAACGGCAAGTACTGTTGCTTATTTCTCTCCTCTCCCTCGGCTCAGTGTTCGGACAGGTTAGTTACTCCATTCCGGAGGAAATGGCGAAAGGCTCTTTCGTTGGTAATATAGCACAAGATTTAGGTTTGGATATAAAACGACTAAAATCCGGCAAAGCTCGACTGCATACTGGAAATAACGCAGAATACATCGAGCTGAATAGAGAACGAGGAGTGCTGCTCATCAAAGAAAAAATAGACAGAGAAGCATTATGTGGACAGACAACGCCTTGTGCTTTACATCTGCAGATCATTATGGAAAATCCCATAGAATTTTACAGGGTCACAGTCGAAATTCTCGATGTTAATGACAATGCTCCTAATTTTCAGAAAGATTCAATGAAATTTGACATTAGCGAGTCCGCAATGATAGGTGCCAAATTTGTTCTTGAAAGGGCATTTGATTCCGATATCGGGATAAATGGCCTCCAAAGTTACTCACTCCATCCTACCGATAATTTCATTTTGAAGTTACACGGACAAGCTGATGATAGTAAAAAGGTAGAAATGGTTTTGCAGAAAGCGTTGGACCGAGAGAAACAAGAGCAGATCTCTCTGCTGCTAACCGCTAATGATGGGGGAGAGCCAAATATGTCCGGAACTGTACAAATCCACGTTACAGTATTAGACGCAAATGACAACGCTCCTGTGTTTACACAGCCCATTTATAGGGCTCGTTTGCAGGAAAATTCCCCTAGAGGTACATTATTGATGACATTAAATGCATTAGATATAGATAATGGTTCTAATGGATTAGTAACATATTCAATATCAAGTAGCACGGTTGGAATTTTGAATCATTTTGAAATAGACGAAAACAGTGGCGATGTGCATGTGATAGGCGATGTTGATTATGAAAAGTCAAAACAATATCAAATCGATATCGAAGCTAGGGATCAAGGAGGGCTCTCAAATTCTAGTAAGTTAGTGGTAGATATAATTGATATTAATGACAACAAGCCCTTCATCGATGTTATATCAACCTCACGTTTAATTCCGGAAAACTCTCCCTCTCACACAGTAATAGCTGTAATGACTGTACATGATCCCGACTCTGACGATAACGGGTTTGTCAAGTGTATCCTCGGTGAAAACGTCCCGTTTGTGATCAAATCTACATCCAATGGTTTCTATAGTTTAGTGACAGACAGTGATTTAGACCGAGAGACAGCCTCTGAGTATAATATCACAGTGACCTGCTCTGATGAGGGAGTACCCTCCCTCTCCAGCAGCGTCACTCTCACCTTACAGATCTCTGATGTAAATGATAACGCGCCTGTTTTTGAGAGGAGCTCATATGAGGCCTACATTGTAGAAAACAACACACCGGGTCTCTCTATATTCACAGTGAAAGCCAGAGACGCTGACTGGAACCAAAATGCCCGTGTTTCTTACATACTGGAGGACTCCTCTGTTAACGGAGTGCCAGTCTCCTCATATGTGTCCGTTAGTGCTGATAGTGGAGTCATCCATGCAGTGCGCTCTTTTGACTACGAGCAGATCAAAGATTTCCAGTTCCGCGTCAAAGCTCAGGATGGAGGCTCCCCTCCACTCAGTAGCAATGTGAGTGTGAAAATAATGATCCAGGACCAGAACGACAACCCTCCTCAGGTTCTGTACCCAGTCCAGACTGGTGGCTCTCTGGTGGCTGAGATGGTGCCTCGTTCAGCAGATGTGGGCTATCTGGTCACTAAAGTGGTGGCTGTTGATGTGGACTCTGGACAGAATGCCTGGCTCTCCTATAAACTGCAGAAAGCCACAGACAGGGCGCTGTTTGAAGTGGGCTTACAGAATGGAGAAATAAGAACTATCCGCCAAGTCACTGATAAAGATGCTGTGAAACAAAGACTGACTGTTATAGTGGAGGACAACGGGCAGCCCTCTCGATCAGCTACAGTCATTGTTAACGTGGCGGTGGCGGACAGCTTCCCTGAAGTGCTGTCGGAGTTCACTGACTTTACACACGACAAGGAGTACAATGACAACCTGACTTTTTACTTAGTGTTGGCTTTGGCTGTAGTTTCCTTCCTCTTCATCACGTGTTTAGTGGTTATTATATCAGTGAAAATCTACAGATGGAGACAGTCTCGCGTCCTGTATCACTCCAATCTCCCTGTGATTCCATATTATCCTCCACGTTACTCAGACACTTTGGGGACAGGGACTCTCCAACACGTGTACAATTACGAGGTGTGCAGGACGACTGACTCCAGAAAGAGTGACTGTAAGTTCGGCCGAGCTGGTAGTCAGAACGTGCTGATAATGGACCCCAGTTCTACAGGGACGATGCAGCGGATACAGAGTGAAAAGAACATCCTGGATGAACCAGATTCTCCTCTAGAGGTCAGTTTTACATAAATAAGGATTTAACTAATGGCATACTACAGGAAAAGTAATCCCACATATTCTGAACTTTTCATCCATATGAACAAATTGTTTTCTTTAAACCGTGCCTGTCACCAGATTTGTGCTTCAGGACTCGTAGTACTAACATAAAGGGTGTAATCGTTTTTTTCTGTATAAAGTTGCAGATGTTACAAAAATAGTGTGTTTCCATTTCAGAAAATACTTTCAGACTTTTTTTTCTCAATTCAGCACCACGGACAGCTCCTCAGGCTTCCTCACCTCTAATGCTTTGAATGTTAAATTTTCTGAGGACTGTTCAGTGTGGCAGTGTGACTTTGTGTTGGAATTAAAGAAAGTTCTTAAACACTTTGAACCGTTTCCTAACAGTTCAATTTCAACAAATCTTCTCACTTAAACGGCATTTTTTTTATTTCATCAGGATGGTTTTAACATTTCGTTTCCGTTATATGTTGCAAAAGGTGTCTTTTTTTTTTATCTGAAAAACTTTATTAAAAATGCAATCACTCAATCATACTTTACACACTACAATGACCTTTTTACATGTTCAGTTTACTCCATGTTGAGGAGGAACTAACTTCTTTTGCTCAGAAGACTTGTGGAGCGCAGTTTTTCATCTGTTTTTGAGATATGAAATGTATCTTTTCGAAGCCTGATAATAAATACTGGATTTATCATCATGGATGGTTTAATTGGACAAATGTAAACCCTCCACAATGGGATGACTTAGACTTTGGAAGGAATATGATTTTACAGCTTTAAAATAGCATTGTGGACAGAGCGAGTTTCAAGAGCTCGTGCGTTAGTGTGCCCCCGCGTGCTTGTGTGTGTGTGTGTGTGTGTGTGTGTGTAACATTAAAACATATCGTTGTCCTACAGCGAGTGTAAACCTTTCCTCATGGCTGCACGTACTTCACAAAGCTCTAGTTTGCTTGTTTTTTGTGAAGTTGAGCTTTGTGCTGCTACATTTACCTAACAAAATGTTAAAGTAATATTTTATTCATCCTACTATTTGTTGTTTAATTGACGCAACTGGCTCACCTGAATGTAGAATCCGACCATATAGAAACCTTGAATCATTTCCATATTCCACAGTATTGTGTAGTTCAGCATGGTGAACTCTTAGGGCCGCTGTTGGCCAGTCTGTGTTTGTTAAGGAGAGGAAATCAGCAGTACCTCCCCCATCATTTCAGATAGAGAACGAGAGAAAGACACAAGGAACAGTACAGAATACGAAGACCAGAGATCTAAACGTTTATTCGGACGGACACTGCTCTTTTACTTCTGTAATTTTCAATCCAACTGGTGACTAAAAACACCCGGAGAACGTAAAAAGGATCATCTCTGAAGAAAACATCAGTTTTTATGAGAATTTTACGCGGTTCATTTTACAGGAAGACGACGGACAGAACAATGAGACGGCAAGTGCTGCTGTTTATCTCGGTTCTCTCTTTCAGTTCAGTGATTGGGCAGGTCAGCTACTCCATCCCAGAGGAAATGCCTAAAGGTTCTTTCGTGGGTGATGTTGTGCAAGATTTGGGTTTGGATGTGAAAAGACTAAAATCAGGGAAAGCTCGCATTTATACGGGCGATAGTCCAGAGTACATCGAGTTAAATAAAGAGAGAGGTGTCCTCCTCGTCAAAGACAGAATAGACAGAGAGGCGATCTGTGCACAGACAGCGCCCTGCGCTTTGCATTTCCAGGTTATTTTAGAGAATCCTATGGAGTTTTATAGCATTACCATAGAGGTTACAGATATTAACGACAACGTCCCTATTTTTAAAAGAGGTGAAATGAAATTCAGAATAAGTGAGTCAGTTGTTACAGGAACAGTATTTGTGCTGGATCAGGCTGTAGATTTGGATGTCGGCATAAATGGCCTTCAAAGTTATTTGTTAAGGCCAACTGATAACTTCGTGTTGAGACTGCAAAACCAAGCTGACGGAAGCAAGATGGTAGAAATGGTTTTACAGAAACCCTTAGATAGAGAAAATGAGGATCATTTGTCGCTTGTATTGACCGCAGTAGACGGTGGTGATCCGCAGCTCTCCGGGACAGTTCAGATAAATGTAAATGTGCTGGATAGTAATGATAATGCTCCAGTGTTTACGCAGAAAATCTACAAGTCAGCTTTAAGAGAAAATTCAGCTGCAGGAACGATAGTGATTGCAGTCAGTGCCTCTGACTTAGATGATGGATCTAACGGAAAGATATCCTATGCTATATTGAACTCTGTTGATGATGCATCTGAAATATTTGACATTAACACAGAGACCGGCGAAGTTAGATTGGTCGGAAGCACCGACTTTGAAAAGAAGAGACAATATCAAATACATGTCCAGGCCAGTGATGAAGGAGGTTTAACGGATTCCAGTAAAGTTATAGTGGAAATAGTTGACACAAATGACAATATACCTGCTATAAATGTCATGTCAAAGTCAAGTGTAGTGAGAGAGGACATTCAGCCTGGCACTGTTGTGACAATTGTAAATATTCAAGATCCAGACTCAGGTGAAAATGGAAAAGTTCAGTGTTACACTAACGAGAACATTCCATTTTCAATTTCCTCCACGTCAAATAATTTCTTCAGTATAATGACAGACAGTGATCTGGACAGAGAGAGAGCCTCTGAGTATAATATCACAGTGACCTGCTCTGATGAGGGAGTGCCCTCCCTCTCCAGCAGCGTCACTCTCACCTTACAGATCTCTGATGTGAATGATAACGCGCCTGTTTTTGAGAGGAGCTCATATGAGGCCTACATTGTAGAAAACAACACACCAGGTCTCTCTATATTCACAGTGAAAGCCAGAGACGCTGACTGGAACCAGAATGCCCGTGTTTCTTACATACTGGAGGACTCCTCTGTTAACGGAGTGCCAGTCTCCTCATATGTGTCCGTTAGTGCTGATAGTGGAGTCATCCATGCAGTGCGCTCTTTTGACTACGAGCAGATCAAAGATTTCCAGTTCCGTCTCAAAGCTCAGGATGGAGGCTCCCCTCCTCTCAGTAGCAATGTGAGTGTGAAAATAATGATCCAGGACCAGAACGACAACCCTCCTCAGGTTCTGTACCCAGTCCAAACTGGTGGCTCTCTGGTGGCTGAGATGGTGCCTCGTTCAGCAGATGTGGGCTATCTGGTCACTAAAGTGGTGGCTGTTGATGTGGACTCTGGACAGAATGCCTGGCTCTCCTATAAACTGCAGAAAGCCACAGACAGGGCGCTGTTTGAAGTGGGCTTACAGAATGGAGAAATAAGAACTATCCGCCAAGTCACTGATAAAGATGCTGTGAAACAAAGACTGACTGTTATAGTGGAGGACAACGGGCAGATCTCTCGTTCAGCTACAGTCATTGTTAACGTGGCGGTGGCGGACAGCTTCCCTGAAGTGCTGTCGGAGTTCACTGACTTTACACACGACAAGGAGTACAATGACAACCTGACTTTTTACTTAGTGTTGGCTTTGGCTGTAGTTTCATTCCTCTTCATCACGTGTTTAGTGGTTATTATATCAGTGAAAATCTACAGATGGAGACAGTCTCGCGTCCTGTATCACTCCAATCTCCCTGTGATTCCATATTATCCTCCACGTTACTCAGACACTTTGGGGACAGGGACTCTCCAACACGTGTACAATTACGAGGTGTGCAGGACGACTGACTCCAGAAAGAGTGACTGTAAGTTCGGCAGAGCTGGTAGTCAGAACGTGCTGATAATGGACCCCAGTTCTACAGGGACGATGCAGCGGATACAGAGTGAAAAGAGCATCCTGGATGAACCAGACTCTCCTCTAGAGGTTAGACTACTTTAACATTGCCAATGACATAATTTTGTTTTTACATTCAATGAAACACATAACCGAACTCTTTGTCTTGAGTTGTAAGAAAACTGAGCTAGATTTATCAAATGACTATATTTTTAGTTGATAGAATTGCATAGATTGAATATTTGATAAACTGTGCTTATTCATCACTGATACATTTAATTCAATTATTTTGTATCACTTTTTGTTTTTAATCGTGTATTTATATTGGATTCATCTTGGCTTATATTTGTATTATGTTTGAATTTACATACAGTTGAGTTTAGTTGAATACACATACATGTTACCCATTATAGATTAATTCGGGATCTATGTACCTTAAAAGATTAGTCTTCAGTGTCAGTGTCAAATGACGCAACCTACGCTTTCAAGATCTGTCTTCATTCTTTGTTTGTGTGTTCATATAAGTGGAAGAGGTATTGCTTCTGCAGACACAAGATTGCAACTATATTTGATCAGTATTTGCACCGATTTCATGATGCCTGAAAATGCTGCTGTCTGATTCAGGGTGTTGTACCTTTGAAGTTATGTTCCACACCTCAGCCTTGGTTTAAAGGCGCAGCATTAAAGGGTACAAGTGGTGGTAAAGTAGTCTCTCAGCCAAATCTATATGCTTCAATACTTTTCCATTTGTACAGATTTGTGTAGTACGTTAGATTGAACTCTTAGGGCCGCTGTTGGCCAGTCTGTGATAACTGCTGGTCAGGTTTCAGCAGTACCTCCCCATCGACTTTTTTTTTCTCAAATCAGAGGAAAGCACACACGCAGAGTGAATATTACAGAGTAAGAGAGCAGCCATCATCAAAACAGGCTGCTGCAGTTAACTGTAATTCATCGGTTACATCAAATTCCTGTTTATATCGAGGAAATTCATCGGATTATTGTTCCAACGGAAATAAGACTGTAGCGGGATTCGTGTGTTATGGGAATGCAGGACCGAACAATGAGACGGCAAGTGCTTTTGTTTCTCTCGATCCTTTCTCTCACATCGGTGGTCGGACAGGTCAGTTACTCCATTCCCGAGGAAATGGCAAAAGGGAGTTTAATCGGTAACATCGCTCAGGATTTAGGTCTGGACAGAAAAAGACTGACATCAGGCAAAGCTCGGATTTTTACAGGAGACAGCGCAGAGTACATCGAGCTGAACAGAGAACGAGGAGTCCTCCTTATCAAAGAGAAAATAGACAGAGAGGCGCTCTGTGAACAGACGACGCCCTGCGCTTTGCATTTTCAGGTTATTTTAGAAAATCCAATGGAATTTTACACGGTTGTTGTCGAAATTACAGATATTAATGACAACACTCCGATATTTGAAAAATCTGACATGAAATTCAAAATAAGTGAATCTGCTGCAATAGGAGCAAAATTCTTGTTAGAGAGGGCAATAGATTCCGATGTCGGCATGAATGGTCTTCAGAATTATTTTCTCACAAAAACCGAGAATTTTGTTCTGAAATTAAAAGATCAACCCGATGGAGAAAATATAGTTGAAATGGTGTTACAAAAGTCACTTGACAGAGAAAAGCAAGAGGAGATATTTCTAGTGTTAACTGCGGTGGACGGAGGGGAACCGAACCTATCTGGCACCGCACAGATACACGTTACAGTGTTGGATGTCAATGACAATGCACCTGCTTTTACGAAGACAGTTTACAAAGCTACAATAACCGAAAACGCACCCAAAGGTACAGTCATAACCAAAGTTAGGGCGTCAGATGCTGATAAAGGATCAAATTCCAAAATAACGTATTCAATATCTAACACAGTTGCAGATGTACGAGACATGTTTGAGATCAATGAATTAAATGGGGATTTGATCTTAAAAAGTAATGTCGATTATGAAAAGGCACGTCTCTATCAAATACGCGTACAAGCCAGCGATGAAGGAGGACTGACAGATTCATGTAAGATTACGGTTGAAGTGATAGACATTAATGATAACAAGCCAGTTATTAATATAATGTCACAGACGAATATGATTCCTGAGGACTCAAAACCAGTTACAGTTGTGACTATGGTAAATGTCCAGGACATGGATTCAGGAGATAATGGAAAAGTTCAGTGTGCAATTAATGAACATATTCCTTTTATATTAAAGCCAACATCAAATAATTTCTTTAACCTAGTGACAGACAGTGATTTAGACAGAGAAAGAGCCTCTCAGTATAATATTACAGTGACCTGCTCTGATGAGGGAGTACCCTCCCTCTCCAGCAGCGTCACTCTCACCTTACAGATCTCTGATGTGAATGATAACGCGCCTGTTTTTGAGAGGAGCTCATATGAGGCCTACATTGTAGAAAACAACACACCAGGTCTCTCTATATTCACAGTGAAAGCCAGAGACGCTGACTGGAACCAGAATGCCCGTGTTTCTTACATACTGGAGGACTCCTCTGTAAACGGAGTGCCAGTCTCCTCATATGTGTCCGTTAGTGCTGATAGTGGAGTCATCCATGCAGTGCGCTCTTTTGACTACGAGCAGATCAAAGATTTCCAGTTCCGCGTCAAAGCTCAGGATGGAGGCTCCCCTCCACTCAGTAGCAATGTGAGTGTGAAAATAATGATCCAGGACCAGAACGACAACCCTCCTCAGGTTCTGTACCCAGTCCAGACTGGTGGCTCTCTGGTGGCTGAGATGGTGCCTCGTTCAGCAGATGTGGGCTATCTGGTGACTAAAGTGGTGGCTGTTGATGTGGACTCTGGACAGAATGCCTGGCTCTCCTATAAACTGCAGAAAGCCACAGACAGGGCGCTGTTTGAAGTGGGCTTACAGAATGGAGAAATAAGAACTATCCGCCAAGTTACTGATAAAGATGCTGTGAAACAAAGACTGACTGTTATAGTGGAGGACAACGGGCAGCCCTCTCGTTCAGCTACAGTCATTGTTAACGTGGCGGTGGCGGACAGCTTCCCTGAAGTGCTGTCGGAGTTCACTGACTTTACCCACGACAAGGAGTACAATGACAACCTGACTTTTTACTTAGTGTTGGCTTTGGCTGTAGTTTCCTTCCTCTTCATCACGTGTTTAGTGGTTATTATATCAGTGAAAATCTACAGATGGAGACAGTCTCGCGTCCTGTATCACTCCAATCTCCCTGTGATTCCATATTATCCTCCACGTTACTCAGACACTTTGGGGACAGGGACTCTCCAACACGTGTACAATTACGAGGTGTGCAGGACGACTGACTCAAGAAAGAGTGACTGTAAGTTCGGCAGAGCTGGTAGTCAGAACGTGCTGATAATGGACCCCAGTTCTACAGGGACGATGCAGCGGATACAGAGTGAAAAGAGCATCCTGGATGACCCAGACTCTCCTCTAGAGTTGG